>NC_083463.1:31343139-31353139 GCF_030014155.1 Tachysurus vachellii | reverse complement strand
TTTATATTTGGAGAGGAAAACAAAAAACAAAAAAACAACAAAAACAACAAACGAAAAAACCCACACATACAAATAAACATTCAATTTGATTTTTTTTTTTAAAGCAGTTTGAGCTTTCTTCCTTTTCATAGAAAATGAAGAATGGACCTTTTTTTTTTTGTCATAAATAATCATTTAAAAAAAATTAAATACATTCACTATAATATTAACGATAAAGGAAAAAAAAAAAAAAAACAACGGTAAGAAAGAAAACGATGATATTTACAGGTAGTGGAAAGTGTTTGTCTTCTCCTAGATACAGCTCTGACGTTTGAAGTTTTCAGTGCGATTACTCTTTTCTACAAGGAAATGATATTGCACAAAGACACCCTTCTGTCCTGTGTCTCTTTGGGGTGTTGTGTCTTTCTGTGTGTGTGTGTGTGTGTGTGTGTGTGTGTGTGTGTCTATCTATGTGGGACATGATCAGGTTTGAGAACGGCGCTTTGCTTTGCTTTGCTTTGCTGGAAGGAAATTTCTGGCCGGTTCTGGTCCGAGTCACACGTCGAGAGATTCGTAAAAAGCGGCGGCTCGCGCGATCGCTTCGAGTGAATCAGTTAGTCTGCTTCAACAGCTCGGTCCACCTCTTCTCAAAGAACTTCCTCATGTTGTGTCCGGCGCGGCCGATGTCCGAGTTGTCCTCGTTGAACTTCTCGCAGTTGTCAAACACCAGGTTGACGTCGATGATGAACGTCTCGAGGTTCTGGTACCTAAAAAAAAAAAAAAAAAAAGTTTGACCGAGTCAGAAATCCACGTCGACGCCGACCGAGGGCAAATGAATTGTTATGCGTGGACGAATCGTTTAGTGATTCGTTCACTCAAATTGATTCATTCAATATTTGTCAGCCGAATAAATTAAATTCATAATGATTCTGTGTTTTTTTGCATCGTCACGCTCCGACTAGTGATTCGAATAAATCAAGATACTGACACACTGATTCGTTTCAAAAGAATCGAATCACTAACGCATGGCGTCACCAGGACGGAGGATGTAATGGAGACTCACTGGCTGCTGACAAGCTTCTCGCGAATGGTGGAGAAGTCCATGGGCTTTTTGATGACTTTCCGGTACCCGGGGACCGATTTGAGGTTGACTGGTGTGAGGAAGGGCCAGGCGTCCTGATGCCGCTCCAGTTCAGCCAAGAGAATCCTACAGACAAGAGAGGAACAGACGTCAGAAACACATCCAGCTAATGAAGAAAGGTTTGGGGCTGAGTTCTGAGCAGTCAAGCAATAAACTTATTTATTTATTTATTTATTTATTTCCCCCATACACAGTGAAAGCATGTGTGATACCTGCAGAGCCCCAGGTCACGGTTGTTGTCTCTGGCCGTTTTGGCTCGCTTCACGCAGGACGGACTCTCCAGTTTGGCAGATGGAGGAGCGGGTGAGCTTTTTTTCGCTTGGCTGGAAGCCACGGATGTTTTCTTTGGGCTGCTGGTGCTGGTGCTGCTGCCTCCACCCGCCTCGTCTTCCTCGCACGCCTCCTGCTGCTTCTTGTTCTTCTTGGCCGTCTCTGACGATTTCTTGCCCCCTCCACCGGACTGCACGCGACTCTGAGGTTTCTTGTTCTTAGGGGTCTGGTTGCTCGCCTGAGGGATTCACATTGTGTTCAATCTCACACGAGTCCCTCAAGTCATAAACACTTATTACTGCACTTCACTTCATACCTGCTTAGTCTGCGTTTTAGAAACTTTTACAAGTGCCAAGGTGTCTCTATCTCTCTCTCTCTCTCTCTCTTTCTCTCTCTCTCTCTCTCTTTCTCTCTCTCTCTTTCTCTCTCTCTCTCTCTCTTTCTCTCTCTCTCTCTCTCTTTCTCTCTCTCTCTCACTCTCTCTCTCTCTCCCTCGGTCTCTCTCGCGCTCTCTGTCTGTCTCTCTCTCTCTCTCTTTCTCTCTCTCTGTTTCTCACTCTCTTTCTCTCTCTCTCCCTCTTTCTCTCTCACTCTCTCTCTTTCTCTCTCTCTCTTTCTCTCTCACACTCTCTCTCTCTTTATCTCTCGCTCTCTCTCTCCCTCTTTCTCTGTTTCTCTTTCTCTTTCTTTCTCTGTTTCTCTCTCTCTTTCTTTCTCTCTCTTTCTCTCTCGCTCTCTTTCTCTATCTCTCGCTCTCTCTTTCTCTGTTTCTCTCTCTCTCTTTATCTCTCTTTCTCTCTTGCTCTCTCTCTCTTTCTCTCTCGCTCTCTCTCTTTCTCTTTCTCTCACACACACACCAGCAGATTATTATCCAATTCTAAAATCAGCGAGACAGACAGTGAAGGAAATTAACTTCCCAGTTCCACTTGTATAACCTGCTGACTTCCTTTCATAAAGTTCCAGCTTATTATTTAGTTAAAGCACAAGATTCAGGAGCTGCTATAAATTATTCAGTAACTGCAGTTAAAATCATCTGAAAGCGATGCGGTTACAGGAGAGAGACGACAAACCCCGGGAGGTTCGAGGAACTTGCCCTTTTTGTTTAGGTGTACTGTAGCACTGGTACAGAAAGAACACACACACACACACACACTTTATGAGGTGTAGCGAGCGAGTGGTGGACTGTTTGGGAATTGATGCTCAGATTACAATGAATCACCACACAAACATCGTGGTGTGTAAAAGATTGTGTGTGTGAGTAAATTACGCTCTGTGATACACTCATAACTCGTTATGATACGTTATGAACAATCGTAATCGACGTCGTAGTCACTTCTGACGGACGAATCGGATTCACATCTGTAAGGGTTTTGACACGCGTGTCATTTTCTCAGGTCACATTCTGTTACTTTATATGAAGGGAAGAAAAATTCTTGTCCATCCCTTAATGCTCTGAGAGCAGAGAGAGAGAGAGAGTGTGTGTGTGTGTGTGTGTGAGGTAGAGGCGGTTACCTTGGAGATGCAAGCAGGGCAGTACCAGTCTCCCTCAGGGATGGCGTTGATCTTGGGCTTGTGGCAGTAGGTGTGACATCCTTTATCACAGCCATCGCACAGCAGCAGTAAGTCCTCATTATCCCCCTTACGGCAGATCTGGCAGTACTACACACACACACACACACACACACACACACACATTAGTACATGCTTAAAATACTGTATGGTTTCATCATTGTGCACAGGGTTGCATCCAATCAGAGTCTGAGAGTTCACACACACACACACACACACACACACACACACACACACACACACTCACCACTTTCATGATGGATCTCTCCCAGGCGATGGACTTCTGCAGCTGTTGCAGGCACATGGCCAGCTGTGACGAGTTCCTCACCTCGCTCAGTGCCTTCCTCCACAACTTCATCCCTGGAGCGATCTCCTCCTCACCCCTGAGAGACACAACAACAAAGAGACGAGTTACAAACACCCACAGATGCACGCGCACACACGCACACACGCACACACACACACACACTTAAGGCCAGCGCTATACTTGAGGTCGACTGCACGTATGCAGGCACGAGACAGACGAATCAGTTATACTTTGTCGTGAAGCACCACGATATTAGTCAGAGTTGTACAGAACAGAACATTGTTCTCTTCTTTTAACTTCGATTCTAACGTGAATATCGTGAATATTAATGAGCCGTCGTGTGCGTTATCACACTTCTGTTCTTCTTAAACGATCAAAGTGAAATAAATCCTTAAAAATATTCATTCGTCGTCAGTCAGTACGGAACAAATCGGTCCGTTTATAATCGCGCCAAATGTTCAGCAGAAACGTATCCTGAATATTCCGCAAGCCGATACCGAGTCACGTGTCAAGTGTAACGCAGGCCTTAAAGACAGGACGTGATCGCAGTCGTCCACAGACAGGAGACTAAACGGGGGTCGTTATAATACTGCACACACACACACGTCCTGTGGAATGACCGACTGCATGATGAAAATATCCAGAGAAATCTCAGAGTGAAAACAAAGCCCCGTAGTTAAAATGTGCCATGCTCTCATGAAACAACAGCAAAGACAAATCCTGTCCACAAATGGGCAAAAAAAATAAATGAATCAAACACATGCAGCCAAGAACAGAAAGGAACTCAAATGCAGGTGTGAACCAAAAACCATGGAACCCCTTTGGAAAAACCGGGCCCCGGGTGAACACACACACGCCACAAGCACAGCCGCCCCAGCCAGAAGAGAGGGGAGGAGGAGGAGGAGGAGGAGGAGGAGGAAGAGAAGGAGGAGCAAGAGGAAGAGATAAGAGAGATGAAGGCTGGCTGCGTGAATGACCTACCCTTCCCCTCCAGCGCTAGTGGATGGCGCGGGGGCGGGCACAGTGACCGTCCCCACATTATCCAGCCTGATCTGGATGGTTGTCCCTAAGGGGCTCCGCAGGTACCTTCTCTCGATGTGGCGCTCCAGCTCGGCCAGGCGCATCACGGCGATGTCCAGCGGGTTGCTGGGCTGCCGTCTCAGGCCTTTCTCCGAGCTCCGCTCCTCCTGTGACTCCGCCCCAGGGCAGACCTTGGGCAGGGGCTTGTGCTCGTAATACAGAAGGTCCTCTCTCTCCGACTGGGGCTCTGGGTGCATCCAGCCCTGTTGTAGGGCAACAAAAATCCAGATGTAAATACTGAAATCCCCAAAATGCCAGTTTACTAAGTAACTAGCGCAGTTTTTTTTTTTTTACCTTGACCTGCAGGCTGGCAGAAGAGACCCTGCGTTCGAGCTCCTCTACCTGCTGTAGTAAGGCGATGTCCGTCTCCATCGCCTGCTCCTCCACGCACCAGTCCTGTAGCGTCTCCACGGAAACCTGGCCCTCGTCCAGCTCCGACACCTCCATTACAGCTACTGAACACAAGCACACAAACACACACACGGAGCAGGAGATGGTCAGAGAGGGTTCCGTCCACCTCGGCTCTATGATATCAGGACGTTTTTCTGCAGACGTTCCACGGTATCGTTCAGTAATGAGTGTGTTATCAGTGACTCACCCTCCTTGTTCTTGTTGAAGGTCTGTGAGATGAGCTCCATGGATTTCTGGACCTGTTTGTGCAGCGCTCGCTCTCTGATGCCTCTGCTGTGAAGAGTCTTCATCACGGCCTGCAGTTCCTCCATGTCCATCATCTTCCACCAGCCCATCAGCATGTCTGCAACACACACACACAAACAACACCATAATGAGGAGCGTGTGTGTACCTGGACTGTTGACAATTTGCATCGGCAGTCAGTATTTTATGGATTCTTTTCCTAATAGATTATTAGGTTTTATAGACACATAGATTGTGTGTGTGTGTGTGTGTGTGTGTGTCTCACTTTCTGGAATGGGCTGTGGCTGTGGCTGGTCATGGTTTCGTGGCAGATCTATAGCAGGTGATGGTGCAGAGGGCAGTTTTTCCCCAGGGGGCGCAGGAGAGCCGCTTTTGCTGGTGGAGACGCTGGGGGCCAGCAGAGGACTGGCATTGCCCTCAGTGAGCGGGCAAACGGGCATAGGGCTGCTGCACATTGGCAGGTTTGGACTGATCATACCACCTGACCATCCACACATGGGCAAAGGCAGCAGGGCACCACCGGGTTTTACCTACAGGCACAGGGAGACGTTTACGGAGAGAAACCATTACACAAACCTGCCCTGAATCAGCACTCTGAATTATATACAGAACAAATTTTCATACCACAAACGGCTTTACCTGCAGAGGCGAGACGGTGAGGTTTCCCAGGCCGTCGTGAGCAGCGTCCAGAGGGCTGCTGGAGGCAGAAGGAGGTTGGAGGTGCTGGTGAGGGGAGCCGGATGGAGCAGGAGGGCTCCTGGGCTGGGTGTTGTTAGTCTGAGCTGAGGAGCGCAGCGGTGTGGTGGACTGGACGAGGGAAGAGTCGTCGCAGGGGGAACGAGGCAGGAGGCTGAACCAATGGCCGCTGCGCTCTGTTAAAACGCGCAGGAGCTGATCGTTAGCCAGGAGGTGATGATGCTGCAGAGACAGAGGAACACTAAATTGTGGAACAGTCGCACCAAACTGAGCCACGAGAGGTACGGAGTCCACAGGAGTGCTGCACAGTACAGTAGGCTTGGAGGTAGAATGAGTTGGAGATGATGCTGATGTGGTTGCCGCGGTGACGATCACCATGCTGCTGTCAGGGGTACAGCAAAGGGACGTGAGGTCACCGGGTGGGTTTGGAGGCTCCATAAGAGGACAGGAGTCTAACGGTTGCTCGTCCTTCTCCTGGAGCTTGTTTGGCGACGAGCAGGGCTTCTCCTCTTCCTGTTTCACCTCCTTTGCTGCACGCTGCTCTTCCTCCTGCTTCACCTGAGCCTCCGTCTGCACTTCTAGCTGCTCCTGCGCCTCCTCGGCCTGTGCCTCCTCTTCCTCCTCCTCCTCCTCTTCCTGCGGCTCCTCCTTGATCCTCACCGGCTCGAAGTTGCGAAGCCGCTCTCGCTCCTTCTCGAGCTCCTCGGGACCTGTGAGGAGACGCGTGTCTTCACTTCAGCTGACCTTCGTTACTGCACTTACTATAGTTACGTGTCTATAGTTTATCAGGGTCGATCATTTCTACTCTGTCCAGAATAACGACGAACAACATGTTCATTTAAAAAGTGAAAAAATATCAGTTACAGTTATCATATATATACACACATACACACACACACACACACACACACATACACACACACACAAAAAGACACACCACTGATTATATGGGGCACAGAGTACCTGAATGTTAATTCTTCTGTGCTGAGGTCTTTATTAGCACTCTCAATGACACAATAACATGCTTTGTTATGTAGTTAATGCAACTTTCCTTCGTTAAGGTGTCTAACGACTGAAACTCGAGTCGAGTCGTTTACCTAAAGCGGCATTTAAGGCATTAAAACCCTCACACAGTCTGCAGTAATGTAAAGTTAAGAGTTCTGCAAAATCTGTAAAGGCCATTTAATATGTATAGTGTACTGTATTATAAATTGTGTGTGTGTGTGTGTGTGTGTACCTTCTCCACTCTCCACTCCCTCGATGAAGACTCCTCCGCACTGTGGGAGAACCCAATAGCGACGGCGGTAGCGATCCTGTCCGTAACTCATGGAGCGCAAAGCGTGAGACGATTCGAACAGCTTCCGTCTGATCAGATTCTGCTGCTGCGCTCGCACAATAGCACAATTGAGAGAGAGAGAGAGTGTGTGTGTGTGTTTGTTTGTTTGTTTATCTAATACAGAGTGCATGTGCTTTTGTTTACCTTTGTTAATTTGTCAATCTGTTTCTCCAGCTCTTCTACGCTCGTGGCTTGATCTCCTTCATCCTGAGTCACACACGGAAAAATATCTAAAAACGATCCCAGGACCGACGGACTGGAAACATTTTGCGTTGAACTGTTCAGTTCCTGCTGGATGTCGACTCTTACCTCGTCGCACGTCTCTACCTTCTTCGCCTTCTTCACCTCTTCTTCGTCGTCCTCGTCCTCTTCGTCTGCGGCCTCGTCGCTGTCGTCGTCTTCGTCGTCGTCGTCGTCGCTGTCGGCCGCCTTTCTCTTTCGCTTGTGTCCGGCGCTCGGCGTCCCCGTCGACTGAGGCTCGTCTCCCCCGACGACTTCTCGCTTCCCCGTGCGCTTCGCGTGAATGTTCTTCATCCTGTTCAAATGATTAACAAATAAATAATGAGACAATTAATACACTTTGGTGTGAAAACGTTACAAAGTGCAATTTATCCTGATTGGATGCAAATCTTAATATTAATATTAGACAGATTTGCATAATTCCTAGATTTTTACTTTAACCAGATTAATAACAGAATTAATACCAGTTACTGTCATATTCTCCTGAACAGAAGCTTTCTGAATAACGTGAACGCTGAAGTTTTTGCCTGTTATATTAACGTATATATTTGTAGACAGGAGCGAGAGAATGAGTCGAACAGGAAAAGGCCACGAAGCAAACAGAAATAAAATACTCACTTTTTCAGCTTTCCCTCCACAATACACTCGTCTTTCCTCAGCACGTTCATTTGGTCCAGACTCTTGTCAATCTCACTGGGTGTGGAAAAGAGAGAGAGAGAGAGGGAGAGAGAGAGAGACAGAGAGAAGGAGAGGGGGGGAGAGACACAGAGAGAGAGAGGGGGAGAGACAGAGAGGGCGAGACAGAGAGAGACAGAGAGGGGGGGGAGACAGAGAGAGGGGGGGGAGACAGAAAGAGAAACATAGAGAGAGAGAGAGAGAGAGAGAGACAAAGAGAGGGGGGAGAGGGAGAGAGGGAGAGAGAGACAGAGAGAGGGGGGGAGACAGAAAGAGAGACATAGAGATAGAGAGAGAGAGGGAGAGAGACAGAGAGGGGGGGAGACAGAGAGAGAGGGGGGAGAGACAGAGGGAGAGAGAGAGAGGGAGAGAGAGAGGGAGAGAGAGAGGGGGGAGAGAAAGAGAGGGAGAAAGAGAGGGAGAGAGAGAGATAGTGAGGGGGAGAGAGAGAGAGAAAGAGAGAGGGAGATCACAGTTACATAATTAGACACCTGTGTGATTTCAGTACAAACACTACCACATGAATAGACCACGCTGTCACTGTCTGTAGCATAAGACATTAATAATGAATAATAACCCCAGACCCAAACCTAACTCCTAACTCTGTACACGCTCTGATTTCTGGATGAATATTTAAAGTGCTGCCAAACCAAGCAGGTGGTTCCCAGTGTGTATCTGTACCTGACCACACTCTTGCTGCAGGCCAGCTCATTGACCAGGAAGGCGAGCACCGAGGCTTTCTGCGATGGCGTGTGAGCTTGGAAGGCCTTGGTCTTCAGGCTCAGGGTCATGTCGGCCATCTCCGTCTGAGCGCAGTGAGCCTCCATGAACTGCTGCAGAACCTCCGACACGTTGTCCCGGTTCAGACCCACGTTGGTCAGGTGATCACCCAGGATGGACTTGGCCTGTGGAGGATAAGATCTCTTAGCACAGGATGGTACAGACATGAGATCTGCTCAGCCACACGCTGCAATACCAGCATCATCAGTGGGGGGGCAGTACAACACCATGTGTCCACAACTGAACACATAAACTAACACTCCAATGGCAGAAAGAGAAACAGAGTTGTGTTTAACAACTCTGAGTGTCTGACTGTAGCTTTCTCGACATTTCAGGAATGTTCTTTTTTTTAAATGTCTTCATACTGTTTCAATCACAACAGAGAAAAAAATTATATTAATGACTCAAGTTGCGTTTTTGTGCAACACAAGAGCAAGAAGTGTGTGTATCTTTGACCCTGTGTGTGTGTATGCGTGTGTATATCTCAGCCCGCACATGTATGTATGTGTGTGTATCTTTCACCCTGTTTGTGTGTATATCTCACCCTGTGTGTGTGTTTGTGTGTGCGTGTGTGTGTATCTTTCACCCTGTGTATGTGTGTGTGGGTATCTTTCACCCTGTGTGTATGTGTGTGGGTATCTTTCACCCTGTGTGTATGTGTGTGTATCTTTCACCCAGTGTCTGTGTGTGTTTGTATCTTTCACCCAGTGTCTGTGTGTACATCTCACCCTGTGTGTATGTGTGTGTGGGTATCTTTCACCCTGTGTGTATGTGTGTGTATCTTTCACCCAGTGTCTGTGTTCGTTTATATCTCACCCTGTGTGTGTTTGTGTGTGTGTGTATATGTGTGTGTGTATCTTTCACCCTGTGTGTGTGTGTGTGTGGGTATCTTTCACCCACTGTCTGTGTGTGCATATCTCACCCTGTGTGTATGTGTGTATATTTCACTCTGTGTGTGTGTGTGTGTATCTTTCACCCACTGTCTGTGTGTGCATATCTCACCCTGTGTGTATGTGTGTATATTTCACTCTGTGTGTGTGTGTGTGTATCTTTCACCCAGTGTCTGTGTGTGTTTATCTCACCCTGTGTGTATGTGTGTATATTTCACTCTGTGTGTGTGTTTATGTGTGTGTATATATCTCACCCTGTGCCCTGGGGGCAGTCCCGGGTCACACACAGCCGAGGAGAGCAGGCGCACCAGCAGGTCCTGCACCTGCCCCATGCTGTTGCCCAGGTTGAGAAGACCCTCCTGCAGCACACCCAGTGTAGGAA
>NC_083463.1:31335639-31338139 GCF_030014155.1 Tachysurus vachellii | reverse complement strand
TCCTATAAAGACACACACACACACATACACACACACAAAATCAGCAAGACCATACACACAAACAGTAAAATACATAAACAAACCAAGATTATTTATTCAGTTTTAAACAAAGAGGCAACGTCAGTGTGTGTTACTTTAGTTAAGAGGGCAAAACACACACACACACATTCTTCTGTCACACACACACTCGATCGGCCCAACGTCAGTGTGTGTTACTTTAGTTAAGAGGGCAAAACACACACACACACATTCTTCTGTCACACACACACACTCGATCGGCCCAGACGTGTTTGGAATCCACACGAATCTTTGTTGGGAGGTGAACCGCCGCTCTAACGCATGTGAAGAACCAAGAATCACACGGTCCTGAATCTGTCGGTCTTTAACACAGAAACGTTAACACAACGCCGACACCTGCTGCGGCCGACCGGCCAAACGACTTCCCCTTAGACTTCTACTCTAAACCATTTACTGGTAAAAGCTTTCGCTTTTGTCTGTTGCAGTCACACCTGTATACAGCAGAGTGCACATAATAACCGTCAGCGCTAAACTTTCCTACAAAGACAAATCTCCTAGAAACAAAACTACACCCTAGGAGCTAAAAGTCATCGCTTTGTTTTTCTTTTTTGGCCGATTTTCACCTATAGCGTGTTTTTTCTTCTGGAGACTGTTCTAGACTTTTGTGCTTTCTTCTTTTTTTTTTTTATTTCATGTGCTACTTTCTTTGCTGACGCTATATGTGTTTTGCTGTAAATGTGAAACGCCATGATGAGAAATCGGAGCGGGAGCGACGGCGTTACTCTCTTTCACTCGTCGATCGAACCTACTCTAGCTGAGAGCTCGGGTATGCGGAAGAGGGCCGACAGCCTCTTTCTCTCAGGACTATTACGCTGAGTGAAGCCATGTCGCTAGTCAGCTTGCTAATTGGTAGTTACTAGCTTCTGTTAGCTACTGCATCTTAGCGTTGTACTCCCGCTCATGTGATTCCTGTCTCTGAGGTGAACAGGGAAGAGTCACGACGACGAAGTGAACGTGTCCAGCAGACCCCGAGAGACCGCTCCCATCTCCGGCCCGAGGTTACGGCCTCGGACGCGCAGACACACTGACCTTTAGACGCTTTTCCGCCTCCAATATTTTGGCATTGGCAGCCTCCTCCCGCTTTTTCCGCTTCGCCTGCCAATACAAGACAGGTGGAGGTCACACAGTGAGAAGCAGGAAAAAAGGCTAAAATTAAAAGACGCCACTGCGAATCCTTCCCCCTTCACGTGATCGAATAGATCCTCACTTAATAAGAGCACACAGACCCGCGGTGTGTGTGTGTGTGTGTGTGCGTGCGTACGTTAGCTACTTGCTATTCACTCCATGGCATTTGAAGGCTGCTCTAATCGGAGAGTTACGCAACACTGAGTCAGTGATTGAGAACCTTTGCGACGAGTACGTCAGTTCTTGTCAGAATCAGCCCAGGGATCTTTGAAATTATTCAATATTCCCCCTCGTTCTGACAAACGGCAGCAGTGGGGGAAAAAAAACAAACAACAAAATAAAACACACAAACACACACACACAAAAAAAAACCCAGTGTGTCTACGAATTAGCCGGAAACGTGTAATTACAAACAGAAAGAAATCCCGTTCGGAATGGTTTGCCAACCGTGTCAGCTCCGATTTGATGTCGCTCTGCTAAAACACTTTTCAGGCTTCTATAATTGGGTGCGAAAAGTAAACACTGTTTTGTTTTTTTTTCCCCCTTCGTCTACTTATGCAAGACCTGTTATTGTTAGAAAAAAAAAAACAAAAAAAATCTTTTATGTCTAATTTAAGCGTGCTCTGAGAAACAGGAGGCGGCGAATTTAATATTCAAAAACTGTCCACCAAAACCAATTTAGCGATAGTCTGGAGGAAGAAAAAAAAATATTCAGGAGCCGTAACCCCTAAAATGCTAGAGAGCGGTCGTGGAGACCGTGTGCTCCATGTTAAACAGATGCCGAGTGTGTGGTGGCGGCGGTGTGTATTTGCGGAATGTTAAGCGTATTTCAACTCTATCTCTCTGCTTTTTATTCCTTTTTTTTTTTTCTCCTCTCTCTTTTTTTTTTTCCTCTGCGTCCCCCAGAGTCGGTCCGTACCTCGAGAATCTGCTGTGCACGGAGCTCCTTCTCCATCCGGATTTGCTGAATGCGCTTTATCTTTTCCTGCTTGGACAGAAGGAGAGAGAGAGAGAGAGAGAGAGAGAGAGAGAGAAGGGATGTGTTAATTGAATGTGCCGCTCTGCATTTAAACGAAGCTGCAAATGGCAGGATTAGCAAAACTCTCGGAGGTTAGAGCAGAACGGAGGACGTGACTCTGGCCAGAACAGAGTTTTGAGGAACTTCTTGTACTTCTAAGGTCTATTTCCACGTGTGTCTATATAAGGAAGATGGAACAGAACAACGAGATGCTGGGATGAAACTCTGACCTGCTGCTTGAGGATCTTGATTTGCTCCTTCTGTTTCCTTCTCTCCTCT
>NC_083463.1:31328139-31330639 GCF_030014155.1 Tachysurus vachellii | reverse complement strand
GTGTGTGTGTTTGGGGGGAACACGATGGTGTGTGTGTGTGTGTGTGTGTGTGTGTTTGGGGGGAACACGATGGTGTGTGTGTGTGTGTGTGTGTTTGGGGGGAACACGATGGTGTGTGTGCTCTGACTCAGTTTGGTTCCTCATCAGTTCTGGGAACAAAAGAGTCCGGATCAGACTTCGCTCGCGGTGTCTCTGCCATTAAAGCACCACTTGGCACCAGGGGTGAAAAAAAAGCACAGAAACGCTCTCTCTATTAAACGAGGTCAGCCGAACGGCTCTGGGTTCCTGCGTCGCTCGGGTTCTGTTTCCTGTCTCCCGTCGGTAAACGCGTGTCTGACGTCTGAATGCTAATTTCGGATGAATGAACGTTCGGTAGAATAACTGTGCAATAAAAACCACTTTAGCCGATTACAGAACACGGGTATTAGCCTCTTCAGCAGTAATTTCATGCTGACAGAAGAAAGGATGGGAATGAATCCATTCCTGCGCTCATTTGCTAAGAATCTCGGAGTAAGAAGTTGCGGAGATAATTTGCTCGTTGGCTTTTGGAGGGGCAATTTTTATTTTTTAATAAGCGAGTTTTTTTTTTTATAACCACTAAACCGTATTCATTTACAAAACTGAATAAAGCATCCAAATGCTACAGATAAGAGCAAAGAGAAGCAGAGCTCTTTTACCCTCTCTCTCTCTCTCTCTCTCTCTCTTTCTCTCTCTCTCTCCCTCTGACGCTGACCTTTTCAATGAAGCTGGTCAATACAGAAAGACGGACGCTGAATACCAACTGCGTCCTGAAACCCCTCGCCTGAAATTGGCTTTAGTGCTACACAGAAAATCATTTTTTTTCTTTCCTCTAAATGACAAAACGAAAGGAGACGAAAGGAACGTGTGATTGTGTGATTAACGCATGTCTGTGCAGTGTGTTCGGAGTCTCAGCACAGGATCCTTACCGGTTTCAGTCTGTAGTTGGCGATGTGGGACAGCGAGCTCTCCAACAGCTTCCTGCTGCTCAGAGAGTCATGAGACTTGTGGGCGGAGCCCCATGCTCTGGGGGAGGGGCTCAGAGGAGGTGGTTTAGGGGAGGACGACAGAGGGAGGGGTTTGGGAGGAGAAGGGACAGAGAGAGGTTTAGGGGAGGAGCAAAGAGAAAGTGGGAGTGGCTGATGAGAAGCGATGGGGAGGGGTCGGGGTGAGGAGGAACCGAGGTGCTGAGGAGAAGAGTCGTGCTGCGATTGGCCAATCAGAGCCAGCGGCTTGGCGTTAACGGCGAGGCCAATGGACTGGATGACGCTGGTCGGTTGTGCGAATCTGTCTCTGGATTTGGAAACGTGTTGTGTTGAGGTCTTGGGGCAGGAATCCGCCGGGCCGTTGCCGGCCTGAAGGTCCCACTCGGCAGCTCTGGAATGTTCCTTCTTGCTCGGCCGCAGGCTCGAGGCCGCGACCTGGTGACGAATCGAATAAAGAAAGCTCATTAGTCGCGAGTTAGAAACGGAGTGATACGATTTACAATTTTTTGGATCTGAGGCGGATCGAAACCTTCGTTTTCTTTTTCTTCTGTGGTTCTTTCTCGGAGTCGGATTCTTCGCTGTCTTTGCTCTGCTCGTCGTCGTCGTCGTCGTCGTCCTCCTCGCCGAGGTCGTCCAGGTCGCTGCTGCTGACCCCCTCGATGTCGCTGTCCAGCGACGATCCTGATTCGCTGTCGCTCATGCCGGAGCCCTCTGTCTGTTTCTTATGTGGTTTCTATAGCAACCAACAAGCACGTCAATAACGAAGTAAGGAACGTTATAATGTTATCTTTCAAAGAACCGTTTGCACTTACAATTAATGTCACAGAACAATCCTGAGATTAAGTCAAAAACATGTACGGTTTAGTTTCCCCTCGGACTGTTACAGAGCCCTGACACCGGAGACTCCTTCCGTGCATGTTTAACAAAAAACCTCCTCACGGAAAACGTCAACGTTTGTACCCGCGCCCCTGCTGACGAGCTGTTACTATAGCAACCGTAGCCTATTAAAACAAGCAACAACAAACGGTGAGAGAAACGTGACAGAATCGCCATGAAGTGTTTCTGTCATTCGGGCTGTTGTCTCGTCCCGACAGCGGTAAGTCCGTGTGACGTGACTTCCTGTTTCTCTTTGTTTCGATGCCCCTCCATGTGGAATCTTTACTGTTAGAACAACTCTAATTACCTTCTCTTTTGTTTTCTGCGAGGGTTTCTCTTGGAGCTCTCCTGTGCTGTTGCTGTGATGAGTGGCCTTGCGAGCGCGAGGTTTTTCCACCGAGGTGTTGAGAGCAGGCGAGGACGACACGGACGCGCTGCCTTTGGTCGTGGACGGAGAGACCACGCTGCCGTTCAGGGCTCCATTAACACCTGAGATTGACATTAGATACGCGCATGCACACACACACACACACACACACGCACAAAGTGAAGTGAGGTTGTGATTTTATTAAAGGTGTGTGTGATAGGAACACAGCGTACGACCGCATTGCGGCGCTGCG
>NC_083463.1:31320639-31323139 GCF_030014155.1 Tachysurus vachellii | reverse complement strand
CTGACACTAGAGACTCCTTCTTTCGACGTGAAACAAAGTGACCTCGCAAAATCCATTACCGTGTCGACGGTTGTTACTATGGAAACCGTAACAACCGTTTAAATATACACCCGTGATTCCGACCGATCGGAATCGAGAACTCGACGGCGAGGGTGTGAGGGAGCGGGAAAGGGAGTGAGTGAGGACATGTGGGATAAACAAATAGGATGTTCTCCAGGAAGGTTGACATTCACTCCTGATGACACTGACGCACACTCAGACACACACAATGGCGGAAGAGCGTCCGCCTCACGTTAATGCGCTTTCAGCCGCTGGTAATTAAATCACACGGAGAGAGAGAGAGAGAGAGAGAGAGAGAGAGAGAGAGAGAAAGAGAGAGAGCAGAATTACAGGATTACCCTTCCATCCTTCTCTTTTTTGTTGTCTTCCTTCACTTCTCTCTCCTTGTTACACTCTTTACCTTCACACACACACACTCACACAGACACACACACACACACACGCAATCAGCCATCAGCGTCCCCTCCTTCTGCAGCGTCCTTCACTGTGACAAACGGGGCCGTCTCAGAATGCACCGCTGCGTCTCTTCGCCCCGCTTGTGTGGGATGCAGAGCAAAGGGATTAACGTGCCCTTTGTTGGCGTCAATCACGCCGCCGCCGACAGATTGGAGTTAATTGCCAAGCCTGTGTTTGAGGGGGAGAGAGAGCACAGACATGTGTTCTCCATTTTAGCCCTGAGAGATGTTCGCTCGTGTCTTCTCCATTTCAGATTTCAGACCAGAAATGGCTCGGTGTTCGTCTCTATCCCCGAGCGATGACGTGCTCGGACGCACGTCCGTACGCCGCCGTAACGACGTCGCTGTTCGGCGAGCTTAAACTCACGCGAAACTTTTTGTCCGAAAAATAAATAGATAAATAATCCTGCAAAAAAAAAACAAAAAAAAAACAAAACAGCTTTTTACCTTATTTATAAATATTCTATGAATATTCCCCAGATTCTATGAATATGCAAACAAGAAAACACCTCAGACCTCACATGCCCCTCCCCTTCCACTGGCCCACATTTGCGTTGACAAAATGATTGGCTTTTAGTTTTATTTTTAGAAAGGACAGGAAAAGGAAGAGAAGAAAAGGAAAGAGGAAAAGGAAGGAAAAGGAAAAAGATCAAATTTGTTCGTCTCACGACGACTCCACATTTTATGAATATCGTCGCTGTCGGGCGGAAACCTCGTATGTCCAAATTTGGTCAATTTCATATTTCTTCACATATCGATGCTATTGGTCAGTCCCCACGTGGGTCTGTTATTTTTACAAGTTATTAACCGATCTAAAGTCTTGAAAATAGCTTGAGCGCAAATCTCATAACTCCATTGGACACTTCAACTGTCCACCTCTTCCTCACTCCGTGGGAGAGCTTCACGGCATATTTCTCCTCAAGAAGAGTCGCAACGAATCAACACGTCTTCTGAGGTAAATGTCTTCAAAACACTGGGCTCAAAGGAAAAAAAATCTTGACCCCCGCTAGTTCTGGTGCTCGTCTGAGGACAGGAATTTAGCGCAAGACAATCCACTGCAACGCGGACTAAACCCTGTGCACTGCAGATAAGGTACGCCGTTTTTTTAATATCCTGAAAAATAACGGTTTTGGAGATACAAGGATTCTGTCTGACAGCGACGATATGCAAAATATGCCCCTCCCACTTCTCCCTGTACGTCTATGTTTCATGTCCCACGTTTCTATTAAACGACTTGAACGACTTCTTTGATTTTTAGAAAGGAGAGTAGAAGAAAAAGGGGGAAAAGGAAACAGAAACCATAAGCGAAGATTTTCTTACTTCCTCCAACAACTCCGGATTAGACGTGATATGCAAATTGGACACGCCCCTCCAGTCAGACATACCACGCCCCCTTTCTAATGTAGCCTGACTTTTAACTTTAATATTTAAAATTCTGAAAAGTATAGAAGGTCCACTATCAATCCTTTTTTCTATAAACTGATCATTTCAAAAATAATTGTTATTTTTTTTTTAGTTGAGAAAAAAAAAAAAATGACCCTATTCAGGCCTCCAGAGACAATGGGAACCTCGCAACAAAGCTGGAGCTGTAACCCCGGGTGCTGAGGCTAGCTCAAGTACACCACACACACACACACACACACACACACACACACACACACACACACACACACACGGTCGCAGATTGGAGAGACGGTCGATACGAGCGACTAATGGGGAACTGGTACGATCAACACAGGGATGAAAAATATATTGTGCTGCAGTGAGCAGAGAATAAATTACACACCGCAGCTGACACCGAGTCATAGATTCTCGCAAAGCCGTCTCAGTTACGGTGTCAGGAAACACTGATTCGACACCGAGTGGACAAGAAGCGAAGGCGCAGAGGAGACGGGAAGGAAAAAGAACGGAAAACAAGAGGAGAAGGGAAGGGGAACAGAAAGGAAAGTTGAATGATGGGAAAAAGGAAAGGAAATGTGAGGAAA
>NC_083463.1:31313139-31315639 GCF_030014155.1 Tachysurus vachellii | reverse complement strand
GTGATAATGTGATACTGGTGATACTAGTGATACTGATGATAATATAATACTGGTAATAATGTGATACTGATGATAATGTGATACTGGTGATAATGTGATACTGGTGATAATGTGATACTGGTGATACTAGTGATACTGATGATAATATAATACTGGTAATAATGTGATACTGATGATAATGTGATACTGGTGATAATGTGATACTGGTGATAATGTGATACTGGTGATACTAGTGATACTGATGATAATATAATACTGGTAATAATGTGATACTGATGATAATGTGATACTGGTGATAATGTGATACTGGTGATAATGTGATACTGGTGATACTAGTGATACTGGTGATAATGTAATACTGGTGATAATGTGATACTGGTGATACTAGTGATACTGGTGATGTACACCACTCTACAATGTTTTTCCTTAAATCATTAAATCTGAGTGACCTCAGTTGTCTGAGACACAGCAATATGAGTGTGTGTGTGTGTGTGTGTGTGTGTGTGTGTGTGTGTGTGTCTCATGCGTCTTACTCTGCGTGCATTATGTCATGTGTTAACAGATGGTTGAAGCTAGGCGCACTAATCCGGCAGCAGAGGCTTCAGAATGGCTCGTTGTTAACCAGAGTGTGCCAGCTCCTGTGCTAATAGAGCACAGAGGGCCCCACACACACACACACACACACACACACACACACACACACACAGTGCCCCTCTTAAACCGTCGGGAACCTCGTTGCGATGTCATCAGGTTATCATTAGCCACTTCTGTGTAGCTGTGTTGCTCTATAGTGCTACATTAACTTGTCACTTTTATAAGAGCAGTGTGGCCTCGATGGTATGATCTGTGGCGTGGTGTGTGATGGGCGCTGCGGTTAACGAGGATCCAAAAGCAAACTCGCTCGCTTGTCCTCGCTGACCGGCCACGCCGCCTGCTACAACGCCATTGGCTGGAGCGGATCTCCTTGAGCGTGAGATGGCTTCGCCTGTCGTGCGGCACAGTTGCTTGGCGACACTGGCAGCCACACCGGAGAGACAGAGACAAAGATGGACAGACGAGGGGCGGGAGGGGAGGTGGGAAGGTGGGGGATGGAGGAAGAGAAACAGTCAAATGGAAAGAGAGAGAGAGAGAGTGAGATAGAGAGCAAAGGAGACATGCCAGGAAGAACAAACGAGAAAAAAAGAAAATTGGAGGATGAGGGAAAAAAATAGCATGGCGTGCAAGGGTTGTGCAGTGAGACGTGCTAGTCACTATTTCACCTGCGTCAGCTGTGTGTGTGTGTGTGTGTGTGTGTGTGTGTGTGTGTGTGTGTGTGTTCTTCCTCCGGTCGCACTCAGTATAATCTAAAAGGACTCTTTAAGCACGGCAGAGCTGCAAGGTCTAACTGATAATAGTGATTTCAATGCCGCTGACACTGAGCTGATAGTGATTTTTTTTTCCCTTTTCAACTGAGGCCAGTCCTTTCACACACACACACAAAAAAAAAACAACCTTCAAACACTCCAGCACTATCATCATGACACACACACGCGCGCGTGCGCGCGCACACACACACACACACACACAGTTAAACACACGAGACACTACAACACAACATTATTTCTACTGCTGAGAGAACGGTTAGTAACCAAACTGAGTTGTGAATTTGTTTACTAGACAAGGACATGTGGGCGGAGCTAGAAGCAGTGCTGATTATTGATTGGTCAATCGTCAAAAAAATAAATAAATAAAAAAGTCTCATAAACAAAAAAGTGCAGATCCTTCCTAGTGCACGACGTCCCCTAAAGAACAGCCAAATAAACTGTGACCTTTTGGGCTTTTGATGTAGACCGCACTGTTTGAAAAAGTATTGGCACCCATGGATCCGTATGACCCGCTCGGTACGTCACCTCGCAGAAGACACGAGCGACACCGTGACACACAGATCAGACTTTTAATCTTTTTATTGTGTTTAATGTGTGTGTGTGGCGAGAAGACCAATTAGCATTTCTAGTATCGGTCGTGTTTGTTTATTCCATTTTAGATATGTAACAGGTATTTCAACACAACGGAGGAAGGCAGCCATTATTTTTTATTAGCAGTATTTTTAGAATCATCCACAACACACACACACACACACACACACACACGCACACACACACGCACAGACACACACCTGTCAGAAAATTCTAGATCATTCAGTGCAAAGTTAGCAAACACAATCTAACATCAGCGAGCTTTAATCAGAGATTTAACACCAAAACATCAACGTGCACGGCTGGAAGCGGTGACTCAGAGAGATCGCATCGCCTCGATGTGTGTGTGTGTGTGTGTGTGTGTGTGTGTGTTATGAGTAACCAGAGAGCAGCAGCTCAACCCACACCCAAACAAAGGGCCCGTGACAGATGGCAAAGCAGTGCATGCTGGGATGCGTGGGTCCCCTGGCCGGGAGCTGCTCTTTGGCCTTGTGTTGAATTACCAGATCTCCAGATACACACACACACACACACACACACACACA
>NC_083463.1:31300639-31303139 GCF_030014155.1 Tachysurus vachellii | reverse complement strand
CGACCCAGATATAGAAAACGGATCCCTCGTTATGAGGCGTGAGTCATCTGATGTACGGCGGCGCAACAAAAAGAAACAGGAGCCGTCCAGATGAGTGCGAAGGGCGATATAACGGAGAGTAAAGTCAGCTCTCTCTCGCCACGCCTCGCTCTTTCAGACACAAAATAAACTTTTTATTTATTACACCGTAAAATAAAGATGTCTGGATGAGACGAGCCGGTGATTCGGTGGTCAAAGTGCACCGCTGAACGAAGTGGCACGGGCACCGGGAAACGGAGAGCGTGGCGTGGTGAGGCGCTGGCCGACCTTTCGACCCAGAGACGCGACGCTCGGGAGATTCGGTTAAAATGAAATATGTCCATCCAAAATACTGAAATATTACTGTGTGGCTCGATCAGGAAGGAAAACAGTAACACAGACTGGCCTTTAAAATGAAGCCAGACACTGTGTCAGTGGAAAAGAAGATAAAATCAGGTGCGCACACACACACACACACACACACATACACACACACACACAGCAGGTGAGCAGCCAGCTGTCATTTGGCAGCGTCTTGTCCAGGGAACATCGCTCTGACATTTCAGGAACCTCACACACTCACACACACACACACACACACCAAAAAGCAGTCTGAAATGGCGGCAGGAGAGTGATTTCCAAACACACACAGAATTTAACAGTGTGAAATGGCGGCTGGCCGGAAATCTCTGTTTTGAGACACACACACACACACACACACACACACACACACACACACGATAAAATCATACATGTGTGTGAATTACATAATGAGTGTGTGTGTGTACATGTGTTACACAGGGATGGTGAGTGTGTGTATATGTGTCTGTGTTATACAGTGATTGTGTGTGTGAGTGTGTATGTGTGTGTTACACAGTGACGGTGTGTGTGTATGTGTGTGTTACACAGTGACGGTGTGTATGTGTGTTTGTGTGTTACACAGTGACAGTGTGTGTGCATGTGTGTGTTACACAGTGACGGTGTGTGTGTATGTGTGTTTGTGTGTGTTACACAGTGACGGTGTGTGTGTATATGTGTGTATGTGTGTGTTACACATTGACAGTGTGTGTCTGTGTGTCTGTGTGTGTTACACAGTGAAGGTGTGTGTATGTGTTACACAGTGATGGTGAGTGTGTATATGTGTTTGCGTGTGTTACACAGTGACGGTGTGTGTGTATGTGTGTGTATGGGTGTGTTACACAGTGACGGTGTGTGTGTATGTGTGTGTATGGGTGTGTTACACAGTGACGGTGTGTGTGTATGTGTGTGTTACACAGTGACGGTGTGTGTATATGTGTGTATGTGTGTGTTACAGTGACGGTGTGTGTATGTGTTACACAGTGACAGTGTGTGTGTATATTTTTGTTACACAGTGACAGTGTGTGTGTATGTGTGTGTTACACAGTAACAGTGTGTGTGTATGTGTGTGTGTTACACAGTGACGGTGTGTGTATGTGTTACACAGTGACGGTGTGTGTGTATGTGTGTTTGTGTGTGTGCACAGTGACGGTGTGTGTGTGTATGTGTTACACAGTGACAGTGTGTGTGTGTTACACAGTGACTGTGTATGTGAGTGTGTGTGCGCGCACAGTAAAGGTGTGTATGGGTGTTTATGGTGAGTGTGTAATAATTAAACCTCAGACAGTGAACATGCTCTTAATAAAACCAGCCTTGTATAGCTGCAAGTAATCACAGATGATCCTGGCAGTTTGCTCATCTCTGTGTGTGTGTGTGTGTGTGTGTGTGTGTGTGTGTGTGTGTGTGTGTGTGTGTGTGGCGTGCACTTTGCTCAGCTGAGAAATGATTAACAGCTAGTGACTCACAGCCCCAACAATGACACACAAAGGTGATACACAACACACACACACAACACACACACACACAAAATCTAGGCCAAACATTCAGGCAACACTGATGCTAACAGCCCCCCCCCCCTCTCTCTCTCTTTTTCCCTGTTTTTTTTAAGATAAATGACAGAGGCTGAGGGAATCAAAACAGTGCACTCACATAAAGATATAAATAATAAGCAAAAAAAAAAGGAAGAGAAGAAAGAAAAGAGAGGTGCAGAAGAGAAAGAAAGAAAGAAAGAAAGAAAGAAAGAAAGAAAGAAAGAAAGAAAGAAAGAAAGAAAGAAATGATTTTTTTATTTTAGCGTGGCTGGTGAGCAGAGATGTGTGAGATGTGTGAGATGTGTGAGATGTGTGTGAGAGTTAAGTGCTCTGAGTGAAATGAGGCGGTGGTGTATAAAGTGTTTCAGCATCGTGTGTACAGATCACACGTAAAGCTCACAATCGCTGCACTCGTCTTTTAATCAGCAGACTCGCACACAGTGTTTAAAGCAGGAGGAGCGCACGACATTCATCTGCTGCCATATGGCTCCTGCTCTCATGTACCGAGGACGAGCACTTCCTCCGACTGTGTGTGTGTGTGTGTGTGTGTGTGTGTTTTGTCTGTCTTCCTACAACCGCTCATGTTGTTCGCT
>NC_083463.1:31283139-31295639 GCF_030014155.1 Tachysurus vachellii | reverse complement strand
GCCAATACTTAATTCTAATCCTGCGTTCACGTGTGGGTCTAGTGGTTGTGTAGCGAAGGTTACCATGGTAAAATGTGGACGTATACGTACGATAGCTACGAGCACTCGTGCGGTCGGAGGAATCCGGTGTCTCCGCTTAAACGGACATTATCAGGACTGTGACAACTGACCAATCAGGGATCGGAATCATTTCTAGTCCCGCCCACGTGAGCATTAATTTTGTTATCGTGAGGAAAAGCAGATGTGATGTTACTGGGAAAGACGAGGTCACTGAGTACTCCTTAGAACCGAAAGAAAGGGAAGAGGTAGAGGAGTGAAGGGTGCTGATACAGCCTCCCATCTGCCACAGAGCCGTAAACACACACACACACACACACGCAAGAGACATCCAGAAAGACAGAGAGAGAGAAGGATAGAGGGAGGGAGGGAGGGAGAGAGAAAGAGCTCTGTCGTTCACCTTGGTGTCACCTCTGCTGAACAGAGCGGGATGATGGGATAGGTAGAGACACAGAGACCCTCGCCTCACACACACACACACTTACACACACACACACCTGTCTTCTTCCCTTCTCTGTAGGTGCTCATCCATCTCTCCCCCTCTCTCTCTCTCTCTCTCTCACTCACTCACACACTCACACACAATCACACACACACAATCTGTGATCACTGGAGCCATTTTAGCCAGCCAGAGATTGTCTCAAAGGTATTCTTGCGGTCTTCCCCCTCCCTTCGTTCTCTTTAAACACACACACACACACACACACGCACGTTTAGGACACACATACAGCCTCTCAGGGATCCAAACACAACAGCTCATGCCAAAAACACACACACAACACACTCAACTGGACAGACAGAGCCTCAAAGACATTCTCACACCTGCTGTACTCAAACACACACACACAGTCTACAGAGATAGACAGCTTTGTGTGTGTGTGTGTGTGTGTGTAGTGTGTGTGTGTGTAGTGTGTAGTGTTGAGCCGGAGGGCAGGGTTTGAAATGAGAGACAGCGTTTTAAAGAGGAAGCAGAATTTCACCTGTGATTAGTGTAGCTGCAGGGCAAAGAGCTCACTGAACACACACTCCAATCCCCTCCTCTCTCCATCCATCCATCCATCTCTCCATCTCTCTCTCTCTCCACCTCTCTCTATCTTTCTCTCTAAATTCAGTCAATTAAATTCAGCTACTCGAACTATTCACTCAATTCACAAACTATTCAGAATTTCTTTGTGTAATGTTAGTTGTTCGATTAACAAATCCTGTCGAGCACAAAGTTTTTATGTATGTGTGTGTGTGTATGTGTGTGTGTATGTGTATATGTGTGTGTATGTGTGTATATGTGTGTATATGTGTGTATATGTGTGTGTGTGTGTATATATATATATGTGTGTGTGTGTTTGTATGTGTGTATATGTGTGTGTGTATGTGTGTGTGTGTTTGTATGTGTGTATATGTGTGTGTGTATATATATATGTGTGTGTGTTTGTATGTGTGTATATGTGTGTGTGGGTATGCGTGTGTATATGTGTGTGTATGTGTGTGTATATGTGTGTGTGTATGTATGTGTGTGTATATGTGTGTGTTTGTTTGAGTGTGTATATATATGTGTGTGTGTTTGTTTGTGTGTGTATATGTGTGTATGTGTGTATGTGTGTGTGTTTGTATGTGTGTATATGTGTGTGTGTGTGTGTATATATATATGTGTGTGTGTGTTTGTATGTGTGTATATGTGTGTGTGTATGTGTGTGTGTGTTTGTATGTGTGTATATGTGTGTGTGTATATATATATGTGTGTGTTTGTATGTGTGTATATGTGTGTGTGGGTATGTGTGTGTATATGTGTGTGTATGTGTGTGTATATGTGTGTGTGTATGTATGTGTGTGTATATGTGTGTGTTTGTTTGTGTGTGTATATATATGTGTGTGTGTTTGTTTGTGTGTGTATATGTGTGTATGTGTGTTTGTGTGTGTATATATGTGTGTGTGTTTGTGTATATATATGTGTGTGTGTTTGTTTGTGTGTGTATATGTGTGTATGTGTGTTTGTGTGTGTATATGTGTGTGTGTGTGTTTGTGTGTATATATGTGTGTGTGTGTTTGTGTGTGTATATGTGTGTGTATGCAATGTTAGTTGTTTGATTAACAAATCCTGTTGAGCACAAAGTTTTTCAGTAGTAAAGAAACCAACAAAATTAAAGTATCGCGCCATAAAGGTATCGGGGGGGTCGTTATTTTAGGGGTAAACACACCCTGGCTGAGGGCGTGGCCCTGTTCCGTACCTCCTCCGAGGAACGTCGGAAAACTCTCCTGCCCCGGCCCTGTTCCGTTCCCTCACTCCCCCTCGTTGTTTTCACTGTCTCCAGATATTCCTGCCCTCCTCTCATCTCATTTTTCCAGGACTGCCTCCCTCTCTCTATCCCTCTTTCACTCCTCCGCTCCTCTCTCTCTGTCTCTCTCTTCAAAGCAGTGGGGGAGTGACCCGGCAGCTGGGCCCTCAGAAAGTAACCAATAAAACACAAAACACACCCCATCACACACACACACACACAAAATATATTCCCTCTGTTCCCCCCAAGACCATCTGCACAATTCACACACACACACACACACACACACACACACATGCCTGTAAGCTACAAGGCTGGATTTCACTAGCAAGTGACCCTATTAAAAACAAACAAAGGAAAAACAAAAACAATAAAACTTGTACAACTTTATCACTGCGGCCTTCAGAAGACCCCCAGGATGAGACTGAATGTCTGCGGTGTAAGAGGAATAAAGCACTTTGGAATATGAGGTTTGTGGACAACTTCTGAGGTGTCCATTTTTTCCTGAAGGTGAAATCCTGGATTCCAAGATTACGGATTAATAAAGATAAAGAAATTTCCAGGAACTCAAACTCTCAAGTGTTTTTCCTGAACAGACTCATACTTTACTCTATATACTCTATATACACTCAGCCTTTATAAGTCTTCATAACTAATAAATATGCTAATAGATAAGACAAATGATGACGTCAGGGTTACGTTTAGGGGCGTGGCTAGGGGCGGGGCTAGAGTTCAGACCTTTTCTTTATACTAATGTTTCCCACAATACGGATATTTTTGCATATTGGATGACATTAACAGCTCGTTTGCGTTCACTCCACAACGACGAATGGACAAAAATTATGACAAGATAATGATACGAAAATACAACACAAAAAAATTGAGAAAAGACTTTCTTCAAAGCGCTGACTAATGTATACATTGTGTAGAAATTAACACTTCTTTCACACACACACACACAAATCGCTTGTTGTACGTTTGCAGTTGACCTGTAGCTGTGTGTCTGGATCACGGTGTTGAGCTTCAGTAAAGTGCAACCACACCTTTCTATATTTGCCCTTCACAAAGACATAAATAATGACTCCACTGTGTGTGTGTGTGTGTGTGTGTGTGTGTGTGTGTGTGTGTGTGTGTGTAAATTAGCTGTGCACAGCACTCTTGAGACACATCCTACGCCGGACACATGCAGGGAAAGATGGAGAGATGAGGAGAGAGAGAGAGAGAGAGAGAGAGAGAGAGAGAGTGAGAGATAGAGAGAGAGAGCGCCTAGAGCAAAATGGAGGGAAGAGGAAGAAAGCAGTGGGAGAGGATGGTATATGACAGGGCTTAGACTGATGCGCATGATCACACACACACACACACACACACACACACACTCCCCTTCCCTCTCTGCGTGCAACTGCGGTGTAAATGTCATCATGTACACAGTTTATCCTCTGTGCGAGCGAGAGGAGCAGATGGAAGGAGGGAGAGATGGAAGAGAGGGGAAAAAAGAAAGAGAGAGAGAGAAAGTGAAAGAGCGAGCGAGCCCACTGCAGAGAGGAGGAGAGGAGAGCAGCAGCCTCTCCTGTCGTTCCTTCATTAGTATTCCAGCGCTCACTCTTCAGAGCCATCTTCACACACCGATTTTAGCATCAGCGACGCAGGAGAAAAGCTCACGGCCTGCCGCACAAACAAGCGCTCCGGCCATTTCGCCGCATTTCGCATTCCTCCTCATCCCAAAATTGCTGAACGTTGGGCAAAGCTCCGTACCGCCGGGTGAATCTCCATCTCGCAGATGATACGATACACACCGCGACCCATCGTGTATGATACGATACAAAAACGACACAAGATCGTTAAAACACAATGAGTCGATTCACTGCTGAGCCGATACGATTCAATCTGGCTCTGATTTGATTTGATTAGATTCATCTCTGATATTTTTTGATTCAACTCTGATATGGTTCTATTCGGTTCTGATATGATTCAATTATGAATCAAATCTGATATGATTCCATTCATTTCTCATATGATTCAATTATTATCTGATTCGATTGGTCACTTATAATATAATATAATATGATTCGGTTCTGATGTCGATTCAATTCGATTCGATTTTACCGCGATACTATTCCGTACAGTTCCAATACAATTTTATTCAGATTCGATTCAATATGATTCGAATCGATTTACCGCTGCAGAAACGTCTCCAGGACTTTCATCCGTCAGATGATACGGTACATCGTGTGTCCCGATGCGTCGTACAAAAAAGTAACAGATAATCAAGTGATGGCTCAATACACTTTAATATACTTCTGATGTGACACCTGTCCGTTTGATTCGGCTCTGAATTGATTCAATACAGCTCTGATACGATTCCTTTCGGCTTTTCTACAATTCAATCCAGCTCTTGTACGATTCAATTCAGCTCTGATTTGATTCGATTCGGCTTACATCCGATTCCATTCAGTTCTTTTACAATTCAGTTCAGCTCTGATTTGATTCGATTCCGCTCTGATTTGATTCAATTTAACTTAGATGCGATTCAATTCAGCTGTGATACAATACTGTTCATTTCTGATATTCAATTCAGCGCAGATCCAACTTTCATTCAGTTTTCCAACATAGGAGCAGTTTTCAAACTGTCTCTCTCTCTCTCTCTTTCTCTCTCTCTCTCTCTCACACACACACACACTCGTGCATGCACTGGGCAATGTTCATAGACTGTTCACACGAATCAATTTCCTTCTTCAGTATCGCTTTTTTTAAACGTTTTCCTATTCAAACGGCAGTGTAAGCGGTGTAAGCGGCAGCGCGGGAGACTTTCGGACCGATTTTCTGATCCGAATCCCTTTAACGCTTTATACCCATAATGCACCGTGCTATAAAACCCATAGTGTTAGTAAAGCAGGTCAGTAGGAGAAGGTGAACTGCAGCAGATCCACGTTGCCTGTTCCACTGGGTGTGTGTTTGAAAATAAAAAAAGCTGCTTCCTGCTTAAGAAGAAATCCGCACCGAGACATCAGCATATTTTCTTTATAGTGTAGTGACGGAGTGAGAGCGAAGGTTTGCTGATGACTGCAATCCCACTGCAAGCGCTAGTGCTCGGATCTGGTTTAAGGCTGTTAAGATTATTCGTGTTATTAGTGGAAATAATTTGCATCTTTTTGTTTCTTTGGTTATTAAATAACGTCATTCGTGTCGCAAAATTATAATTACGTTATTTTTAGAGAAACGATCGGCGATCCCTTCGATTTACTATCGTTTCTATGGTAACGGTTTACGGTTATTTTCTGTCCTCGTCAGGACTGTAACGTGACTGTAACGTGTCCCGGTGGTGTAAGAGGAATAAAACCCGTCAGGAGTCGCCGGGCTCGGATTCCTGGCTCGTACCGAGCCGTAGCTGTGATACGGAGATGTTTAATAACAGAGCAGTGACACTGTGTGTAAAACAAAAACAGCAGATGTTCTGGATTTGGGAGGATTTGAGAGGAGAGAACCATGTCTACACACACACACACACACACACACACACACTCTCACACACACACACACAGAGAACACTAAACCCGACACGTCCAGGAGCGAGACGTCACCAGGATGCAGGAAGATATTTATCTAAAGAGGTCCGATACACAGACAGTGACATTTAACAACAACAACAACACTATTTATGTCTTGTTTACGAACTGATAATAACGGCGTCTACTTCCTGTGTTATACAAGAGGCCACGTAACCAAAAAAAAATAAAAGAAAATCATATCATTAAAAAAGTTATTTATATGCGACACGATTATCTCCAACAACATACAGGTAGCGTAATATTTTTTGTCGCGACTAGAAAAACTTATTTATTTATTTAAAAAAATCTATAAAACCTGAACTTTTTTTGTTTGTATCTATTCAATTGTGTGTTGTTTTATTTGTGTTTTTATTTATTAGCTTTAGTTTACGGTCGAGTTGCTGCTAAACAGATCAGACTGGAGAGGAGCGGTTCAGCTGGAGCACTTCAGTGCGTTCAGAGATTAATAATACAGAGTTACCCAGTATTATGGGGTGGATATCTCCATAGTAACAGGGCTGAGTGCTCCGACAGCCACCCGCTGCTAGTGACCTTCTGAATATTTTCTCTCTCTCTCTCTCTCTCTCTCTCTGTGTCTCTCCGCCGCTCGTCACGCTGCGTCTCGGGTGTGATGTGACTCTCTAGGGAAGCTCGCTATCCGAGTCGGCTTTGCGTTCCGTGACGCAATTACGCGTCGACTCTGCGCTCATCCCCAAAGGGCTCCGTTATACTTTTCAAACGTTTTCCATCAGAAACAGGACTGTTTTCATCCGGACTTCACTGAGACGCTGAACTTGAGAGGACCTGTGACACACTGACATCGCGTCGCAGTTCTCGCGGCTGCCTCTTCCGTGCACACGTGTCACGAGCCATACGTTTGCACACTTACATCAAAAAAAGCAACGCTAAATAATTAACGACTTTATATTAAATGTCTCTCCTGTTAATGCCAAGGCCGTGGTGGGCGGGGCTTCTTTTTTTTTTCTCACGGTGGCCCAAACGGGGGACTTTAGAGGAAGTGTGTAGGATGTGTGTGTGTGAGTTAAAGCCACGCTGAACTTTGTTTAAACACGTCGCACACGCAAGATCGATATTTAAAACGTGTTTTATGTACAAAACGTGGCTTCTGAATAACCTCTGATTTATTCAAACGGAATATTTAAGACTGGGCAGAAAAAAAATAGGAGAAATATTTTGTCTGCTTACAATTTTTAGACTAAATGTCACCACAGTTGCTTCTCGTTTGTTTGTAATCATAATTATTAAACTGTAAAAAAAAAAAAGTATATTATAATAAATATCTCAGGGAATAAAATGAAATCGTTTATAATATCGTTATTATAATCAGTATATTATTTAATCTCATTGTAAGCGACACACACACACACGCACACACTTCCTGTGTCCAGAGCCACACTGTCTTTCCCATCAACAGAACACACAGCTGCCTCTATCTTTATCGTCCGGCACATCGCAGAGAATCCAGTCTGTGTGTGTGTGTGTGTGTGTGTGTGTGTGTGTGTGTGTGTAAAAGCATCCCATCTATCCCCTTCTTATTCCAGTCGTTACAGAAGCAGATAATAACCATACGCCGCTCTTTAAACTAAAGACTGATGATGATGTTGAACGGCTGCTGCGGTAGAAGAGGAATAAAACACTGACTGCGCTCAGTCGCACTGCGTGTGTGTGATTACTGTACTGCGGCTACCCTCGCAGCGGCGGCCCCGCCCCCTGCCCCGCCTCCTCGTTAATATTTAAGAGGAAAAGATAGAGAAAAGAGGAAAAGTGTTTTGTGTAGAACTGTGAGTGAGTGTGTGTGGAGAGATGAGTGAGTGAGAGACGGAGAGGTGGGGTGAAACAGTCAATCTTTTACTGATGTACTCACTCACTGTTCTCTCTCTCTCTCTCTCTCTCCCCATCTCCTCTCTTTCTATCTTTCCCCAGCCCTCTCCATCTATCTCCGTCTCTCTTTCCATCCTGTTCCCGATCTCCATCTGTCCTCTCTCCATCTATCCCTGCCTCTCTTTCCAGTTTTCTACCTCTCTGTCACTTACCACTCTTTTCCATCTCTCCTCTCTCGCTCCCTCTTTCCATCTTTCTCTCCCTCCCTGTATCTCTCATCTCCTTCTCCTGTCTCTTTCCCTGTCCTTCTCTATATATCTTGTCTCTCTTTCTCCATCTCTCTCTCTCTCTCTCTCTCTGTGCCGAGGTAATGACTCTCACTGGGGATCTGGACATCCAGACTCAGCTCAGGCAGGCGTCCATTACACATTTCACTCTTTCTCTCTCGTTCTCTCTCTCTCTCTCTCTCACACACACACACAGAGCCAGGCATCCATTACACTTCTCAAACAACCTGCGTGTGTGTATTTTAGCTCAAAAAATACAAATACACACACGCACACACACACATTCTATCCCCCACTCTCAACACACACACACTCTATCCCCCACTCTCAACACACACACACATCCTGCACAGCGTCGGCAGTAAAACCAGGCTCCAGTTCCATCATTCTTGCTCCAAATCTCCTCAGCAGGAAAAACACACACACGCAAGCACACACACACACACACAGAGCTGTCCTTGAAACAAAAAGAGCAGCACTTCCCACATCTGTTCTTCTAGCCATCCTCCTTGAATTATTTTTTGCGACACTCCACTTCCTCGTTTCCTGCTCCTTCGCCATTATGATTTTCAAGGCCGCTGTGGGCGGGGCTTAAAGTTTTTTTTGTGTTTGTATTTTAATCCACCGTGGCCCGAACGGGAAACTTGGAAGGAAACATGTACGATTACAGGCTCTGGTGTGTGAGCGAGTAAAAGCTGAACTTTATTCTTCCTCACAGGGACTCGCACATTTCTGCGGGTAAAAGGGGAATAAAACGCTTTAGGACATGCTGTTAGGGGAAAATAATCACTACCAACTCGAGCCGACGGTGATCGTATATATTAAACACACGGATGCAGGCCAATCAAAAATTAGCAAGTGATGTGGGTGGGGCTCTATTCTGTTTGGTGGGCGTTTCCAAATTGGCATATTCATAAAGCCTGGATTTTGTGACTAGAGGAAATCTGCAGTGGATTTTGTGTGTTTTAGATGAGTGCCATTTAGTGAGAGAGAGAGAGAGAGAGAGAGAGAGAGAGAGAGAGAGAGTGAGTGAGTGAGTGAGTGAGTGAGAGAGAGTGAGTGAGAGAGAGAGAGAGACAGACAGAGAGAGAGAGAGAGATAGAGAGAGAGAGAGAAAGAGAGAGAGAAAGACATGCGATGTGCCGGACGATAAAGATAGAGGCAGCTGTGTGTTCTGTTGATGGGAAAGACAGTGTGGCTCTGGACACAGGAAGTGTGTGTGTGTGTGTGTGTGTGTGTGTGTGTGTGTGTGTGTGTGTGTGTGGGCGCGCTTACAATGACATTAAATAACACTGATTATAATAATGATATTATAAATGATTTCATTTTATTCCCTGAGATATTATAATATACTTTTTTTAGAGCTAGAGAGAGAGAGAGTGAGAGAGAGTGTGAGAGAGTGAGAGAGACAGAGAAAGAGAGTGAGAGAGAGAGTGTGTGAGAGAGTGAGAGAGATAGAGAGAGAGTGTGAGAGAGTGAGAGAGAGAGACAGAGAGAGAGAGAGTGTGTGAGAGAGAGAGAGACAGAGAGAGAGAGTGTGTGAGAGAGTGAGAGAGATAGAGAGAGAGTGTGAGAGAGTGAGAGAGAGAGACAGAGAGAGAGAGAGTGTGTGAGAGAGAGAGAGACAGAGAGAGAGAGAGTGTGTGAGAGAGTGAGAGAGAGAGACAGAGAGAGAGAGAGAGAGAGAGAGAGAGAGAGAGAGAGAGAGAGAGAGAGAGAGAGAGAGAGAGAGAGGTAAATAATAAGTTTCTGGCGTTAGATCTGGGAAACGCTCGGCCTCACGCAGGACGAGATATTTTAAGAAACTGAGACAAGGGAGGAAAAAAGCAACAAACGACTGTGTGTCTGTTGTCTCTGGTCCCTGAGAGAACGACTCATCTGCTTCAACTTTCCTGCTTCAACTTTCGGACCTCCCTCTGGGTGTCTCTCCGGACTCGGTGCCTTTCTGCCTTTTTTCCCATGACAACCAGAACATGACCGTCTCTCCCACCCTGCAGCCTGAAACAGGCTTACAGCGATACGCAGGATGAGACGTTTTTACACGTTTTATTGTTTAACACCTTATTAAAGAACAGGAGATCTGAAGGGATGCGATAATAATATTCATAATTCCTCTGTGTTTTGTTTTGTTTTTTTTCCACAGAAAGCTGGAAGAGGAAAAAACAGGTTCGCTCTTCTTTTTTCTTTTTAATCGAGCGCTGGAACACGAGGACGCGGGAACGAAATGCAAGGAGAAAGGACAAAATGTCGCTCTGCGATGATGCCTCGCTCTTTCCTACAATTCTCGAAAGAAATCGATGTTCCGCCGGGGCCTCCATTACCATTATTGATTGGGGTACGGTGGCCGAGGTGGACAGGAGCGGGCAGGACGTGTCTCGGTTCCTCGCAAGGAACACAAAGTCCTCAGAATGAAAGAAATTTACACACACACACACACACACACACACACACACACACAGCGTTCACACCCAAGCAATCATACCTTACACACCAGCGTGAGAAACATGCTATTAGAAGGTTTATATATTTGAGTAGGAAAGCAGACAAGAGAAGGAAAAAGAGCTGGAGAGAGAGAGAGAGAGAGAGAGAGAGAGAGAGAGAGAGCAGGAAGGATGGAGGGAGGACAGAAAAGAAAAGGTCTGTCCTTGTGTTTCTGTCACTTTCTGTAACCACCAGGGAGCGGGACAATGGAGCGGCACGGCGGTGGCTCTGCCTGGGTAACGGCACGCTCCCTGCCTTCTGCCACACGACTCACTGCCAGATTCAAGACTTTTATAAAGTTCAAAAAAAAATAAATAAATAAAAAAAAGTTATAATTTTTGACATTTTATTCCTAATATAACGTGATCCATGTTACAAAGACGTCACACCTCCAGAAGGTCAGTGAAAGCTTTCAAGTTTCTGTGTTCTGGTCATGTGACCTACTAATGAACAAGCGCAGTAAAAATAACAGTGAATGGTGTGTATTAAAACGAGGGGGATGTGCACATCATGAAGACAGGCCCGTCACATGTAACACACACACACACACACACACACGAACACGCACACGTCCCACAGGAGTGTTGTGTACATGTGCGAGCGTCACCACAAGGAAATTAAACAAATAATAAACAAAACCGACATCCTCGAGCTAAAGGGACGAGGAGACGTGCAACGCACCACACCACAAGCCACCGTGAACGAGGCAGACGCACAAGTCCGTGACACAAGGAAAAGAAAAAGTGCTAAAGCCGGTACTCACTGTGTGGGAGTGTCCTCAACTCTGTAACATCACTGCACTGCCACCTGAGAGAGAGAGAGAGAGAGAGAGAGAGAGAGAGAGAGAGAGAGAGAGAGAGAGAGCAAGAGAGAGCAAGAGAGAGCAAGAGAGAGCAAGAGAGAGAGAGAGAGAGAGAGAGAAAGCAAGAGAAAGAGAGAGCAAGAGAGAGAGAGAGAGAGAATGAGAGAGCAAGAGAGAGAGAATGAGAGAGCAAGAGAGAGAGAGAGAGAGAGAGAGAGAGAGAGAGAGAGAGAGAGAGAGAGAGAGAAAGCAAGAGCAAGAGAGAGAGAGAGAGAGAGAATGAGAGAGCAAGAGAGAGAGAGAATAAGAGAGCAAGAGAGAGAGTGAGAGAGAGAGAGAGAGAGAGAGAGAGAGAGAATGAGAGAGCAAGAGAGAGATAGAGAGAGAGTGCAAGAGATAGAGGGGAAGAGAGAGAGACAGAGAGAAAGAGAAAGAGAGAGAGAGAGAGAGAGAGACAGAGAGAAAGAGAGAGAGAGAGAGAGACAGAGTTTTAGTTGAGTATTTTCTCATGTGGGATGATCACATGACACGACGTGCCCGAGACAAAGGGAGTTAAATATACAGAGGCCTTTAGCCTGAAGCGAGTGAGCTGGCAAAAACAAGTTTTGTCTTTGTGGTCAAACTGTGAAAAACCATGATGTTTGCACCCAGACCTTGTGGTTGGCATGGGCTTCACACACACACACACACACACACACTCACACACACACACTCACGACACACACACGACACACAAACACACTCACATCCACATGCCCACACATGTGGGGCTAAACACACACACACACACACACACACACACACACACACTCCCAGTTCCATTTTTTTCCTGTTAAACCTGTTGGAATTATAGTCAGCCTTTAAGTCTCCGGGTGTGTGGGATGATTTTTCCTAGTGCACATGCCGAGAGAACCAGCCCTCTCCGGTTTTCTCACGGCCTTAACTCTCAACTCTCTCTCTCTCTCTCTCTCTCTCTCTCTGTGTGTGTTTATCAGTGAACAGATACATTTTCCAATCTCCACAATCAACCTTTACCACAAAAACACACACACACACAAATGAGTGAAAACAAAAAAAAAAAAAAAGAGAGAGAAACACAGCACACACCCGACACGGAGAACTGCAAATAAAACGGCGTGTACGCTAGCAGTGTGTGTCGGTTCCTCTGTTTTAGAAGCATTACAAATAAAGTGCTAGAAATGTTTGCCACCATGGA
>NC_083463.1:31265639-31278139 GCF_030014155.1 Tachysurus vachellii | reverse complement strand
CAAACACACCCACACACATACACACAAACAAACACACACACACACAAACACACACACAAACACACACACAAACACACACACACACACAAACACACACACAAACACACACACCCCCAAGCTCAGAATCAAACGTCAAGCTATGAGACAGAAATGTAACTATTCGTACATCTGTGAGGGCGGGGCATACACGCTCCCTCTCTGTCAATCAAGGCGGCGCTGGACGATCCCGAGCATCTCTGTAAACACTTCCTGTATGAAGTAGAGTTTTCCTCCGTGTGCGTTTCCTTACACCGCCCTGTAACGCAGCAGGAGCAGGAGATCGATAAAGGGACTGGATTTAAACATCGGCGGAAGAAAAGGACTTGGTTATAAGCCTCTATAACACATCTATTACACATTATTAACGTCACATGCAAAGCTTTGACCTAGCTAAGTGAAATTCCTTAGAAATTAACTAGCACGATTCGTTCAGCTTTTAATGTTTAGACGCTTCTGATCAGTTCGTGACTGTCACGTTTAGCACGAGAACAAACCAGACGTCGGCTGGAAGAATGACGGAAAGAAAGGATGCACTTTTGTTTTTCTCCCCAGGACAGAAATGACAACGATTGTCTGCAAAAACTGGCGAATAGTAAAGCGGCTGAACTACGGAACACGGCGGCGTTTATACAAACAAAAAAAAGGAAGAGGGGGAGAAACGTCAGCGAATGTCGGACACCTGACGACGTCGGGGCGAGTTGTGTTTTTTCCCCCCCTGAAGTTTTCTTTGTGAAAGCTCTTTCTGTTATCTGGTGAATCTTTAGTCTTTCGCTGCTCTCATATTACAGACAGGTTCTGCAGCCCAGGTTCTGTTTATCGAGCGAAAGAGAAAAGGAAAGTGGAGAGAAGAGACAGAAGCTTTACACCTGAGTACTGAGAAAAGAAAAAAAAACACAGATCTTCACTTCAGGCAGTAAAGATGAACTCGCCTGTGAATCTAACACACACACACACACACACACACACACACACACACACATGCTTAAACACACACAGACACTAAAACACACAAACACACACACACACATGCTTAAACACACACCGACACAAACACTAAAACACACAAACACACACTCTAACACACACACATGCTTAAACACACACCGACACAAACACTAAAACACACAAACACACACTCTAACACACACACATGCTTAAACACACACCGACACAAACACTAAAACACACAAACACACACTCTAACACACAAACATTCTAAAACACACACACACGCTTGAACACACACAGACACAAACACTAAAACACACACACACTAACACACACTTCAACATTTCCCTGAGCAGCGCCGTTGTTCCTACGTGCCTCAAAACTACCACCATCGTTCCTGTCCCAAAGAAGTCTATAGTGTCCTGCCTCAATGACTATCGTCCCGTTGCACTCACACCCATAGTTATGAAGTGCTTCGAGAAGCTCGTCATGAGGCACATCAAGACCCAGCTACCACCCTCACTGGACCCCCTACAGTTCGCGTATCGTCCAAACCGCTCCACAGACGATGCCATTGCCACAGCTCTCCACTTAGCCCTCACCCACCTGGACAATAAAGACACTTATGTACGAATGCTGTTCATAGACTTTAGTTCAGCATTCAATACAATCATCCCTCAGCACCTGATTGGGAAGCTGAGCCTGCTGGGACTAAACACCTCCCTCTGCAACTGGATCCTGGACTTCCTGACTGGGAGACCTCAGTCAGTCCGGATCGGGAACAGCATCTCCAGCACCACCACACTGAACACTGGAGCTCCTCAAGGCTGTGTGCTCAGTCCACTGCTGTTCACTCTGCTGACTCACGACTGTGCAGCAACGCACAGATCGAATCATATCATCAAGTTCGCCGATGACACGACCGTGGTGGGTCTCATCAGCAAGAACGACGAGTCAGCATACAGGGAGGAGGTGCAACAACTAACTGCCTGGTGTAGAGCCAACAACCTTTCTCTGAATGTGGATAAAACTAAAGAGATGGTTGTGGACTTCAGGAGAGCACAGAGTGACTACTCTCCGCTGAACATCGACGGATCATCTGTAGAGATCGTCAAGAGCACCAAATTTCTTGGTGTTCATCTAGCGGAGAACTTCACCTGGTCACTCAACACCAGCGCCATCACCAGGAAAGCCCAGCAGCGTCTCTACTTCCTACGAAGGCTGAGAAAGGCACATCTCCCCCCCCCCATCCTGACCATGTTCTACAGAGGGACCATTGAGAGCATCCTGAGCAGCTGTATCACTGTCTGGTTTGGGAACTGCACCATCTCAGATCGCAAGACCCTGCAGCGGATAGTGAGGACAGCGGAGAAGATCATTGGGGTCTCTCTTCCCTCTATCACAGACACTTACACCACACGCTGCATCCGCAAAGCCAACAGCATTGTGGATGACCCCACACACCCCTCACACACACTCTTCACCCTCCTGCCATCTGGAAAAAGGTACCGAAGCATTCGGGCCCTCACGACCAGACTGTGTAACAGTTTCTTCCCACAAGCCATCAGACTTCTCAATAACTGAACTGTACTGCACTGAGCACAACATACACACACATCATCTGTATGGACTGCCCAGGCAGGACTGCACAGACCTACACAAAACACACACACTGACACATCATACTGTTTACATGCTGCTTACAATCCAGCAAACTGTTTACATGCTGTTTTGCACACCTTTCCTGCTGTTTTTGCACAAACTGTCCCAACATTTCAGCCGTTTTTGCACATATTGTACAATATCTCAGCCATTTCGCACATACTATATAATATTTCAGTCATTTGCTCGTTTTTTTGCACAATTCTATATATTATCCCAAGGACCTGCTGCTAAGAAACTGTGTTCATTCTAATGTTACTGCACGAAATATTGTTTGAACATTCAGTATTCACATACAGTATTAACACTGGTCGGTCGGCGCTGTTTCTGTTACTGTTTACTATTTATTGTCTTTTGTGTACTGCATTTTTTGTACTTTTTGTATTGTCTTGTAACTTTGTGTCTGCACTGTCTCTTGTCCTGCACTGTCTTGTCCTGCACTGTCTTTTGTCCTGCACTGTCTTGTCTGTCTTGTTTGTCTTGTCCTGCACTGTTTGCACCAGGTTGCACAGTTGCACTTTATGTGGCTAAGACTACTTACAAGTCTTTAGCCCTGTCTTTGTTTTATGTAGCACCTTGATCCTGGAGAAACGTTGTCTCATTTCACTGTGTACTGTAACAGCTATATATGGTTGAAATGACAATAAAAGCTTCTTGACTCTTGACTCTTGACACAAACATTCTAAAACACACACACTTAAACACACACAGACACAAACACTAAAACACACAAACACACACTCTAACACACAAACATTCTAAAACACACACACACACTTAAACACACAGACACAAAAACTAAAACACACAAACACACACTCTAACACACAAACATTCTAAAACACACACACACACACTTAAACACACACAGACACAAACACTAAAACACACAAACACACACTCTAACACACAAACATTCTAAAACACACACACTTAAACACACACAGACACAAACACTAAAACACACAAACACACACTCTAACACACATTCTAAGACACACACACACACAAAAGCAGCATGTGTGCTTTTTTCAGGTTCTGTGGCCTGCAGTACAGCGCTGAATAATTCTCAGACGTCATTCACAACACGACCGGTCCTTTTGTATATACGTGTGTGTGTGTGTGTGTGTGTGTGTGAGAGAGATAACCCTGTGGTGTCTGAAACCCACAGTCAGACCCTAATCCTGGCTGTGTGGACTCCAGAAACAAGCCTGGATTACAGGCCCCTAATCCCGCCCCGTCAATCTGGACATCTTTTGTTTAAAGTGCAGCTAAAACCAGCTCGCGCAGGTCTGCGCTAATCCGCGGGACGTGCGTTCGCTCTGCAGGGCTCCTGGTTTTAAAGCCAGTTAGCTAAGAAACACACTTTTGGGTATTTTGCAGTTTTTCTGTATTATTCTGTATTATTGTGTTTTAAGGGAAGTTGTTGGAGGAAGTGTTTATGCAGCGCTGATGGAAGGAGTCTCCGGTTTCAGCTGTAACGCTTTCAAGGCATCTTCGGGACTTGACGATTTGGGTTTCCTCGGCTACGTAACAACCTAAAATTAAAAAGTATGATGTTTAAAAAGTCTTAATCGTGCCGGATTCCAGGCTGACGGTTTTCCGACAGACAGGAAGTGCTTCTGGTCGTAATATTTCTAACGAACGGCACAAAACAAACGGCTGTGGAGTCGCTCAGTGTTTATGGATCCGATTTCACTCGTGTGACACGTCAAACGTCCTTCCTTCTCACACCGTGCGACGTCAAACACGTGACGTGAGCGCCGTGCTTCTGTATAGCGCCTGGGTTTTGAAAGATTCGTCGGTTCGTTGTTCTGTTCGCGGTTGTTTTGCGTCTTCTAGAAAATTAAAAATGCAAAGGTAAAAAAAAAAGCCTTGGCCGAGGTGCCGTGTGCCAGCGCAGCTAAAACGAAAAGGCTTTTGTGGCAGCAGTGACCAGATTTTAAATGCAGCTGGATCAATAAATAAGAGGGGGCTGTACAAGCACAATCTCAGAGTGTCTTCGAGCATCTCTCTGTGTGAGTGTGTGCGTGTGTGTGTGTGTGTGTGTGTTGAGGGAGTTGAGGAAAAAGGAGGAGGGGGTCAAACACTGCACGTCCTGCAGACAGCTGTCTCAGTGCAGTAAATTCTGCTCATCTAAAAAGCGCCAGGAAAAAAAAAAATCCCATCTCATTTCTCTTCCTCCCGCTCTCTGTTGTCTCCCTCCTCCATCCCTCCATCCCTCCACACAGGAGGAGACGGCGTTCCTGCCGTTCCTGCAACCCTCTGCTATTTCTGCTCAGGATGCAAATATAGCGATAAGCAGGCGAACAAATAGGCCAAACTACTGGCATTTCCAGCTCGGGCTCCATTATCTCAGCAGGGACGCTGGAGTGTGTGTGTGTGTGTGTGAAAAAGAGAGAGAGAGAGAGAGAGAGAGAGAGAGAGAGAGGCCCGGCCGGCGCATGAGCAATACGTGGAGAGGACAAACGGCACCGGAGAGATAACACAACACCAAAACAAAAAAAGAAGTCAAAGCACTCCTCAAAGCCTCGTTTAGGAAAACAGAGAGAACGCAGAAAGAGACAGAGAATAAAAAAGAATGTGTGTGTGTGTGTGTGTGTGTGTGTGAGTGAGGGTGTGTGTCTGTGTGCTGACCAGAAAGTATGAGATCAGCATCAGTGATTAACGAGATAGCATGAGAAAAAAAAAAAGAGGATGAAAGGCGGTGAGAACTTGAGCTCGACACATGAAAGACACAAACAAAGCCTCGCTGTGTGCAAACGCAAAACTTCCTCCGAAAAAAAGTCAAAGGGAAAAAAAAGAAATAAGAAAGAGAGAGAGAGAGAGAGAGAGAGAGAGAGAGAGAGAGAGAGAGAGAGAGAGAGACGTTACTGCGCCGTGCATGCTGCTCGTTTAGCTCTCCTGCCGTTTTCTTCCGGGAAGAATCAACCTTTTCACCTTGTCTTTGAAAAAAAACAAGAACCCGGGCTGCCTACACAAAAATAACCTTGGGTTTCGTCAAGGAGATTCTCACGTTGAATGATAAACAGAAGCCCAGGGGACGCCGGGGCGAGAAAGCAGCTAATTGCCTGCAACTGAAAGTCGGGCCCTTGCGCATCGCTCGTTTCTTTGTGTGTGTGAGAGAGAGAGAGCAAAAAGGAAGTTTAGTGAGCGTGGGGTTTCTGCTGCACCTCCGGTCCTCGTTACAGTCGACCTAAAGGTAACGAGGAGAACAGTTCGCGCCGCAATTATCGAATCCGCTTGCGACTCGCTCGGGTCTTTATGATAATGCGAGCGCTGGTAGAGTAAACAACACGACCCTGTAAACTGCACGTTTGTTTCAGGAACGCTGCATTTCTACTTTATAACGCGTAGCGAGCTTTAACGTGAAAAGCGTGCGGATCGTAAACTCGGAAACGTGTGCGCGCACGTACAAATGACCCTCTGACCTGCAATCGCTTATCGGTTACTATGACGACGTGACAACATACTAATTGGTACGTAACTGTAACGTGAGCGTGTCGATATTGGAAACTCCGCCTCCTCGCGCCGACCCCGTTGACGCCTCCGTTCCTTTTTCTCACTTACGTTTTATCCAAAAGCCGTAATGTACACGGTCTAACTGATGAAGTGGAGGCGCGTTTATTAACGATCGGGTCGGTTGTTTAGACGTCGTCGTTGATGTGAGCTGAATCCGTGTGCGCTAGGAAAAAGGAAAAAGCCCGACGGCGCCGTGCTCTCACCCGTCTCTTCTGATCGCTTCTTGCTCTGTCGAGCACGGCTCACTCGACTTGGCCTAATTTTTGGTTTCTGTGCCTTAAATCTGTCGCTGGTTCCGTGTGCCAAGGTGAGCCTCACCACATGGCGCTAGTGTGTTAGAGAAAGATTCGGGTTTTGAGGTTCTGAGACGGCCGGCTGTGCTCGGACCGCGTCGGTTTACGGGTTACAAGGACCTCGAGTGTGCGCTGTTACTCAGGCTATCGCACACTCACACACACTCACACACACAGAGCCATTGGCTTTCTCGGTGCAGATTTTTCCTAACAGACTCGTCTTATCGCCAGTCCGGGATTAGATTACCGTGCATATTGGATTGTTTATGGCGGAACCGCACAAAGTTACCGCTCGAAACACAACTTCTACCACCTACGTGTTTAGCACTAATCAGCTTACTAACCCTGGATTTGTTCGCTCCAACGTTCGAGCTAATTCCTGGACGCTGGAGGGGTGCAAGCGAGAGAGATAGATAGAGAGAGAGAGAGAGAGAGAGAGAGAGAGAGAGAGAGAGAGAGAGACAGAGAGGGCGTCTTCTTTCTTGCATAAAGGCCTAACTTTATCAGTATCCTGACAGGAAAACAACATCCTGCTCTGAATGTGCGAAGCAGACACTCCAACTCTCAGACACTTTTCTCTCTTTCTTTTTTTTTTTTTGTTATTTTTTTATGTCCGCCACAGCCAGAGACATTTCGTGGCTTTGGGTGTGCTTCACAGAGCACAGTATGAGATCTCTTCAAACCCCAACAGCACAAACAGGTCCTGACAGATTTGTTCTCCCTAATTCGCAGTAAAGGAAACAGCACGAGTGTATTAGAGGTCTTCTTCTGTGTGCTCAGCTGCCACACACACTCGCACACACTCGCTCACTCTCACACACTCATGCTCGCACACACACACACACACACACACACCCAAAGAAAACGCCAACAATAGACACATTTCTAATGGAAGAGGAGAGTGGGTGAGACTGTTCCGTTTCAATTCACTGATACCGCTAATGGCTTCTTAGCGGTTCCATGAAATCAAGCAGCTGTCAAGTCGATGCATCAGGAGCAGGAGGAGGAAGAGGCGGCATTCCCACAAGAGAAAAGCATCGCGTCAGGATGTTTGCCTCAACATCTGCTCCCCTGCACTCACAGCTTTTTTTTTTCTTTCACAGCAGCACACATCCAGACAAAGAGACGGAAGAGTGAGCAGCTCACCTCCACATCCGACACCAAAATTCTGTTAAAACGCCACTTTCTTTTAAAGGATCCGCCCGTATTCGGGGTTTCCACACCGGCCCGTGACCCCTGACAGGCAACGAGACACGGTCGTGTATTTAATGAGCCGCACATGAAGAAGAAATGTTCCCATGAGCCGGTCATATGATCACGTTACAAGAGTTACAAGTTCACAAAGTCTGAAAAACGGAAACGCGTCCGCATCCTGTTTGACGTCCTGCTAACTTTAGCACGGCTTTAATAAGCCAAAGAAAGAAAAAAAAAAAACAGAAGTGAAGCGCCGGATGAATCAGACTGATCAAACTGTAAAGATAAAGCAATCGTGACATGAGAGAAGGCGTGCGAGAGCACGAATGAAAAGGTGTAAAATTGAACAGCGTTCTGGTCGTTCTGATCGAAAACACAAAGGTATAAAGGAAATCGTCGCCATCGCTCGAATTCAAGACGGCTTATAACGGAAAAGTAAAAAGGACAGAAATAAAACGGATCTGTAGAGAAAGTAATGAATCGTCAGATCGCCGGCGCATTAAAAGCACGTTTCTCACCTCTGCTTTAGCACGGAGTGAGTGTGTGGCGTTCGTTTCTTTGTTTATTGCTATCTTTTTGCGAATAATAATAAAGCTATCTCGTGACGTGGTGGAACGCGTGGCGTTCCCGCTAGAGAAGGTCTGCGTTCGTGTTTCTGACTCGTCACGTAAGTCGTCTGTTTAGAAGGTAACAACGATTACGTCCTTCTTCTGCGATCCGTCCTTTCCAGAGTGAGCGAAAAAAAGGGTCGTTTTCTAAATATAGATTCAAAACAAAATCTTTTTGGGTTTTTTTTTTTTTTGTTTTTTTTAGCTAGTTAGTTATTTACAATGGAATTATAAACAGTTGTATAGTTTGCCTTGTCAAAACATGCTGTTATAATAATGACGCTAATTATGTTGTTAAGACGTTTAAAACGTCCGCTACTGAATGACGTCATCACGGGTGTGGGGGGGTGAGAGGTGTGTGTGTGTGTGTTGGTGGTGTGTGTGTGTGGGGGGGGGGGGTGTTTGTATTGTGTTGGGGAAATAAATAATCAGGTTAAAACGCAGCGCTCGAGCGCTTCATGTCCACCTGTTAAAAAAAAAAAAAAAAAACGGATCTCTCACAAGTGACTGTTTTAAACGTGAAACTAAATATCGATAAAACTTAAAAATAAATAAATAAATATATTTTTTAAATCCGTCAGAAAAACAAAACTAACTCGCACGTCGTATATCGTCTTTTTTTAAATTTTATTTTATTTTATTTATATTTTTGCGTAAACTCGATATGACGTCACCGACACTAAGACGTTTCCTTTCATTTCCTAAAAAAACTTTTTAAGTTTTTTTTTTTTTTTTTTTTTTTTTTTAAATTAGCGAAAGATCAAACGGAGTTTTTAAAAAAAAATTAAAAAAAAAAAATTAAAACCAAGATGGCGAGAGGCTTGTTGTTTAGAGGGCAGGAGAAAAATGGAGGATATTGTAATATACACAAAGGGGATAAATTTCAACAACTCGGCCAGGCGGCAGCTGCTTCTCTTTAAGGAAGCGACCAAGATAAGAGAGAGAGAGAGAGAGAGAGAGAGAGAGAGACATACACACACACACACACACCACACACACACACACAAACCAATCCCACCGCCTTCGATAAGAGATATTAATCGCTGTAAAGTGATTATTTGTGTATTATAATAAGCCCAAGCTGTACTAACGTGTTGTCTTACACCTTCAGAGTCCTCAGTGATTAGCGGTTAGCTTTCTGCGTCCCTCAGAGAGACGGACATTAAACACAACAGCGGTGTCTCGTCCTTCAGCTCCATTCACTTCACTTCACTTCTCCTCAGTTAGCCACTAAAACTGTCCGCAAAACTAAACTAAACACAAAACAATTTACGGTCAAACATCGAACGTTTCGGCTCCCGACACAAAAAGCGGATAAGATTCCTGTCATCGAGTCACTTCACTTCCAGCGTCGCCGAACAACAACAACAACAACCAACGGCGGCTGTTGCTAATTCGTAAAGTTGCGCGAGCCTCGTCGGTTATATTTAAATATTTAAAAACATTAATTGACCGTTAAACCGCCGTTTTTCATAACGACGGTTTTTTAAAAAAAAAACCCTGAAACGCTTAAAAGGACGCACGCGGTCATGTTGAAAGAAAGTCGAGTTAGCTCCGTCGCTAAACACACACACACACTCACACACTCTCACACACACACTCTCTCACACACACACACACGCAGTAACACGTACACACCATGTAACAAATAACCGCTCGCGCGATTAGCACGTTTAGCAGCAGCGGCTTCTTCTTTTCTTTAAATACTTTAAACTTACCGTCAGTTTTCCGATAGTTAGCTTAGCGACGCGTTAAAAATCCACCTCGTCCTTCGAACGAACACTTTTTAGATCTCGGGTTTGGTGTTTTTCCTTCTTCTTTTTTGTGTTGAGAGGCCGGTGGAGCTGGAGATGATGAAGAAGGGGGAATTGGGCAGTAATTGAGTCTCCGTGTGTGTGTGTGTGAGAGAGAGAGAGAGAGAGAGAGAGACTCGGTGTGTGTGTGTGTGTGTGTGTGTTAGTTACGGACGGCGGATTGAAGGAGACTCTCCTCTCAAAGGTTTTATTCCGCTTCACTTCAAGGAATCAAAGTGACGTCACTCGCCGGGTTTTTGCCTCATCAAACAAACAAACAAACAAACAACTTTGCTGGATTTATCTTTAAATAGATAAAAAAAAAATACTAGAAAGCAGAAGTAAATCGTTTGCAGTGTTTTCAGACAAACGGTGGTTGAATTCTCAGTGAATTTGTGGACTGTGAATGATAAATAAAATAAATAGATCGATAAATAAATATAAACACGTGGGATTTTGTGGCTTTTTTTTGTTTGTTTGTTTTTTTAAGAAATAGCAATAAAAGATAAATAAATACATTTTGGTTACAAGACAAATGTCTATGTAAGTAAACACGGCTGATGTGATGGAAACGGGACTGGAACGAAAGGCGGTTGACTCGTTAAAGGTTAAAGGCTAATCTGGAAACTAAGAGGCATGTCGATTATTTCCGATTCACAGAATATGTAACCGTTCTACGTCGTCGTCGTCTCGATTATAAACGGCGGTGTTTCCTTCGTGTTAAGTTTAACCCGTTCGGTTCGTGTTTCACGCTCGTTCACCGATCGGTTGCAACGCTGACGTATTTTTCATCATCGTTCATCATCGCAACAATTCTGTAAATTCGCAAAAACCTTCGTATCCTACTTCAGCTCTCGAGTGCGTGTAAATTTGTACAGACTAACAAAAAACGGCGACTTTGTCTGCATCCGTGACTGCACTTTTATATCTGGAATACAACGACGTTAAAAGCGGTTAAAACGACATTATAGCAGCGATGTTAGCCGACACCGTTATCCAGAGCGGATAACTTTGGGGTCTCGATCAAAAACACATCCTCATGCTACATCACTAATTCAAGGACTAAGAGCACCATGGAGAACTTTTCATGAAAACCAGGCGTATTATATTGCGTTTCATAGTTTATAACGTTATTATTACATTATTATTAATATCATGGGTTGTAATATTTTATTAGCATAGCAGTGAAGAAAGTTAAAATAGCTTCCACTTGTATTTTTACCCTGGGTGCTCTTTTCGTCTTCCTAGCTGTCTGTGCACATGACCTTTTATGGAGTTTTGTGGGCGTCGCTACATGCAAATGAGCTGAATCAGTGGCACACTTTGTGATCAACATACACACGTCTATAAAGGAGATCCACATTTATACGAAACTTTTACAAATCTGGAAATTGTAGCTTGGTTTTGACTAACGCGAACACTCAACTTTACTAAAATATTCCTAAACGAGACCCAGTGTGGGAACCGATATCATGAAAATGTGAAACGAACCTCAGACGTGACTCCTGAAATCTTTCAGCACGCCTAATTTATCAGGTTTAGCATCAAGCTGATACCACAAATATCCCCTGCGTATTATTTTCTGGCACCAACTCACACACTCCACTTGCCTTAGCGATGCGTTCTGCTTCGTTCTCTTATAAACACTGCGGCGAGTTTCAGACTGTCTTCTTAAATGAAGTATGTAATAACAGTTTTCTGGAATTATTGGATCAGGATTTAGGTTAATACTGCGGTTTAGGATAGTTGTTTTTTGGAATGTGATTCTATGTGAACTGATATCGTGGAAACGGCATTAAAACAAATCTTTTGACACATGGGTTTAATCCCAACCTGAAAACTAAGCACCAGATCGTTAAATCTTTCATTTTGGCATCAACGTGATGGCAAAACCATCTCAGGATTATTATTTTGTGCCAACAAAATGGAGGCTGTAAGCAGCAATGCATTAAAAGTCTTCATGACTGAACACAGAGTAAATCAAGGTACTGTGTGTTCATTTACTTGACACTGGGAGTGTTGTTGGTGCTGTTGCTGGTGGTGGTGGTGGTGGTAAAAATTAAACGAAGGGGGACATTTTAATTTACATTTAAATGTAACCTCTCCAGACTAATTGTGTAGGTAGTACATACCTACAGTCTGGTGATGTCTGAGCGTCATATCCGGTGGATGGTTGTGAGTTCAAATCCCACCACGACTGAACTGCCGGGCTCATGAGCAGAGCCCTGAGCTGTAGAAAATGAGATAAACCTGAGACTCTCTGGATAAGAGCTTCTGCCAAATGGCGTAAACACAGAAGGTGACACGTAAGTTTATCGCCCGAGCGCTGCTTTGTAAAATGGCTGTTCGTCATCGTCTTGACATGTGATTTGACCTGATGTGTTTTTTATCTGAGGTGCCGGTACACAGGGGTCTCGCGAAGCGAACATAGTCGTTTTATC
>NC_083463.1:31258139-31260639 GCF_030014155.1 Tachysurus vachellii | reverse complement strand
TCTCTCTTAAACACACACACACACACACACACACACACACACACACACGCACACACACTTGTATGCGCTCTCTCGGGGAGAGGAGTCATTAGTGCCAGGAAAATAGGAAATCTAGTCGTGGCTACAAATCAAACATGTTTCCAGAAAGCAGAGAGTCAATGCGAGGAGAGAAAAGGTAAATAAATGTGTTGTTATTATTATTATTATTATTATTATTATTATTATTATTATTATGCTTTTCCCTCCCACAGCCTCAGAAGCATCTTTGAGAACCACCCATAATTATGAGATATACATATACTTTCACCGGCCATTTTAATAGGAACACCCGCTCATTCCTCGTTATCCGTTCAGCCGACTGCAGCGATTTATTTTAAATGTAAATTCTGCGTAATAACATCAGGGGGAAATAATGATATTATAAAGATTACGACTGAGAAAAATATTTAGACGAGAATTTCACTAAGTTTTTTAATTAAAATAAAATTTACCGTACAGGTGAGAAATGGAGAGAGGAAAAGTGAGAGAGGGGAGACGAGCTGACAGGAAGGCTAGAGGAACACAAATAACAGCTCTTTATACCTGTGAGGGGCAGAAAAGCGTCTGAGCGCGAGGAGCCTTGAGGCAGACGAGACCACGGCGATGTGTTGTGTTTTCTGAGCGTCACAGTAACCTTCCGGTTAGCTTAAAGCCGTCTGGAGGTTCATTTCTGACTGCACACAGAGATTAGAGACATTCGTGAACATCCCAGGAGATAAGCAGAATCTGAAATATTCGCACCGCAACCAACAACCACGACACGGTCAAAGTCACCGAGATCTGATTGAGTTCTTCTCCTCGTGTGTGACTTTTGTGTGTATTAACCCGACCGAATGTTGTGCACGGTGCTGCTGCGACGTGATTGGCTGACTGGATAATTGCATGAATGACCAGGTTTAGATTGTGGTCCTAATAAAATGGCCACAGGAAGGTAAAGGATATTCCTAGCTCACTCACACACTCACTCACTCACTCACTCACTCACTCGCTTATCCGAACTACCTCGGGTCACGGGGAGCCTGTGCCTATCTCAGGCGTCATCGGGCATCAAGGCAGGATACACCCTGGACGGAGTGCCATCCCATCGCAGGGCACACACACACACACTCTCATTCACTCACACAATCACACACTACGGACAATTTTCTAGAGATGCCAATCAACCTACCATGCATGTCTTTGGACCGGGGAAGGAAACCAGAGTACCCGGAGGAAACCCCCGAGGCACGGGGAGAACATGCAAACTCCACACACACAAGGTGGAGGCGGGAATCGAACCCCCAACCCTGGAGGTGTGAGGCGAACGTGCTAACCACTAAGCCACCGTGACCCCCTGGATTCCTAGCTACGGCTAATAATTCGTTTCCTTTCCTGCTGAACTGACAACGTTCAATTTCAGCACCTATAACAGTTTATAACAGATATACGCTACGTCCTCCTCCTCCTCCTCGTCCTCGTCCTCTCGCTCCTTCGGCTATGATATATCAGCGTACGCATCCGCCGGTGAGAGAGAAAGAAACATTAACGGGATTAATAATAAAGGCGACAGGAATATAGATCGTGTCGGTGGTGAGATCAGTAAAATAAGATCTGTCAAGCAGCCGTGCAAACGCGTCGTCTTCGGGCCTACTTATGCGCTGGGGGAAAAAAAAGGAGGACGAAGATGAAGAGAAAGCACGGCATCTCAGAGATTAGCGTTCGGCTTTGCATCCATTTGTAAAGAAGATTTCATTTTAATAAGCAGGACTATTTATTTTCACAGTGTGCTGCGTGAGAACCAGGAAATATCTGACATAGTCCATTTGAAGTGATGCATTAAAAAAACTACATTTCTGAGCGAATCTCCGTTTCAGCCGCAGCAGCCGAGCGGAATGACGGAGAAGGAAAACCGTCGTCGTTGTTGTTGTGTGATTAGGGTTTATTTTAAACTGAAAGATTCTTGATCAAACATCAAACAGAAGGAAGGAGGAAGGAGAGGAACGCTGAGCAGGACGCTTCACTTCGCATGCTTTTAGCCCTTATCATTAGACCTGTAATTCACTTCCTTTTCACCTGCCTGAGGATGGAGCTCAGCCCTGACTAAAGGAGTCCCACAGCCACAGAGAATAAAGAGTAATCTGAGAGCAACTTGCCACCGAGGAGGAGGAGGGGGGAGGAGGAGGAGGAGGAGAGGTGGTGGTGCTTCATACCGTTTACCTGCCTGAAAAAAAAAAATCAGATGAGATCCGGGTTTCTGTGATCGTCTCTGTTACCGAACAAACACTGAGTGAAAACATGTCTGATGTTCTGCAATACTGAGGGTCTTTAAAGCGACAGATAGACAAACGGATAGAGAGATAGGGAGAGGAAAGAGGAAAGAAAAATTCACAATGATGTGAAGGAGCAAAGAAAGAAAAGTAAACAGATAAACACAGAAACAGTGGAAAGAAAGAAAGAAAGAAAGAAAGAAAGAAAGAAAGAA
>NC_083463.1:31218139-31253139 GCF_030014155.1 Tachysurus vachellii | reverse complement strand
ATACAGACATAAATAACACTATACTATACAATACAGACATAACACTATACTATACAATACAGACATAAATAACACTATACTATACAATACTGACATAAATAACACTATACTATACAATACACACATAAATAACACTATACTATACAATACAGACATAAATAACACTATACTATACAAGACAATACAGACGTGATACAATATAGACAGAATGAGTATTAAATATGAATATAGAATATGAACATAAAGTGTGAGAAGTGTAAATAACAATATTGTGTAATATTATGCCTTTTGTACACTATACAGCAGCAGTAGTGTGTGTAACATATACAGATGATGTGATGACTGACAGTTCTGATAATGCAGTACTTATAGATATGAAGCAGTGAATATAATGATGGTGAGGTGTTAATCAGGGTGATTGTCTGGGGAAAGAAACTGTTCCTGTGTCTGGTAGTTTTAGTAAACAGAGTTCTGTAGCGCCTGAGAGAAGGGAGGAGCTGAAAGAGGTTGTGTCCAGGGTGTGAAGGGTCAGTGGTGATTTTTACTGCCCGGTTTCTGCTTCTTGTATGGTACAAGTCCTGGGGGGTGGGCAGGGGGGCAACAATTATTTATTCTGCTGTTTTTACTGTGCGTTACAGTCTGTTCCTGTCCTGTTTTGTTGCTGCACCACACCAGATACACTCACACACACACACATACACTCACACTCTCACACACACACACACACACACACTCACATACACACACATACACTCAAACACACACACACTCACATACACACACACTTACACTAACACACACACACTCAAACACACACACACACACTCACATATACACACATACACTCACACTCATACTCACACACACATACACACACACATACACTCACATGCACACACACACACTCACACACACATACACTCACATACTCACACACACTCACACACACACACACTCACACACATACACTCACATGCACACACACACACACACTCACACTCACACGCACACATACACTCACATACTCACACACACTCACGTACACTCACACACACACACACACATGCACACACACACTCACACACATACACTCACATGCACACACACTCACACTCTCTCACACACACATACACACTTACACACACACACTCACATACACACACATACACTCAAACACACACACACTCACATACACACACACACTTACACTAACACACACACACACTCAAACACACACACACACACTCACATATACACACATACACTCACACTCATACTCACACACACATACACACACACATACACTCACATGCACACACACACACTCACACACACATACACTCACATACTCACACACACTCACACACACACACACACTCACACACATACACTCACATGCACACACACACACACACTCACACTCACACGCACACATACACTCACATACTCACACACTCACGTACACTCACACACACACACACACATGCACACACACACTCACACACATACACTCACATGCACACACACTCACACTCTCTCACACACACATACACTCACATACTCACACACACACACTCACGTACACTCACACACTCACATGCACACACACACTCTCTCACACACACATACACACTTACACACACACACACTCACATACACACACATACACTCAAACACACACACACTCACATACACACACACACTTACACTAACACACACACACACTCAAACACACACACACACACTCACATATACACACATACACTCACACTCATACTCACACACACATACACACACATACACTCACATGCACACACACACACTCACACACACATACACTCACATACTCACACACACTCACACACACACACACACACACTCACACACATACACTCACATGCACACACACACTCACACTCACACGCACACATACACTCACATACTCACACACACTCACACACACACACACTCACACACATACACTCACATGCACACACACACACACACTCACACTCACACGCACACATACACTCACATACTCACACACACTCACGTACACTCACACACACACACACACATGCACACACACACTCACACACATACACTCACATGCACACACACTCACACTCTCTCACACACACATACACACTTACACACACACACTCACATACACACACATACACTCAAACACACACACACTCACATACACACACACACTTACACTAACACACACACACACTCAAACACACACACACACACTCACATATACACACATACACTCACACTCATACTCACACACACATACACACACACATACACTCACATGCACACACACACACTCACACACACATACACTCACATACTCACACACACTCACACACACACACACACTCACACACATACACTCACATGCACACACACACACACACTCACACTCACACGCACACATACACTCACATACTCACACACTCACGTACACTCACACACACACACACACATGCACACACACACTCACACACATACACTCACATGCACACACACTCACACTCTCTCACACACACATACACTCACATACTCACACACACACACTCACGTACACTCACACACTCACATGCACACACACACTCTCTCACACACACATACACACTTACACACACACACACTCACATACACACACATACACTCAAACACACACACACTCACATACACACACACACTTACACTAACACACACACACACTCAAACACACACACACACACTCACATATACACACATACACTCACACTCATACTCACACACACATACACACACATACACTCACATGCACACACACACACTCACACACACATACACTCACATACTCACACACACTCACACACACACACACACACACTCACACACATACACTCACATGCACACACACACTCACACTCACACGCACACATACACTCACATACTCACACACACTCACGTACACTCACACACTCACACACATACACTCACATGCACACACACACTCACACTCTCTCACACACACATACACTCACCTACTCACACACACACACACTCACGTACACTCACACACTCACATGCACACACACACTCTCTCACACACACATACACACTTACACACACACACACTCACACACACACAAACACACACACAACAGATAACAGGCACTCTAGACCAAGATTTAATAAAATAGACCTTTTTACTGCTGAAACTTCAGTCACATTAGGTTCAAGTTGACACTGTTTTCACATTTAATACTAATTATTGGATTAAACCTCTACAGTGCATTTATAATGTTTACATACAGTAACAAAACAACACGTGACCTGTGTGTAAGGTTATTATTCTTAACCATGTAAAGTTTTTTATTAAAATACAATATACTGTATAACATAACGGATGTATTTACGCCGTTACTGATGACGTTATTGCATTCACACAAACAAACAACTTTTATTCAGTGTCTAAATATCGGCGACCTGATTGAACGGTGGAGTAACATGTAGGCGGGGCGCGTATCGCTTCCCTGTCTCCGATTGGTCCTGTGTCGTGTCAATCATCAGCCACAAGATGGCGTTGTTGCCTTGTATCGTAAAAGGGCTCAGCTCGGGTCACGTGACCGCCCCTATATCAACACACGGAGCGCCATTAGTGATGAAAAGAGACGGGGAATCTGAGGTGAGACACTCTTTACCTTCTGCACACGGATGCGAAGTTTTCTGTGTTTAATCCTAAAAAGACTTCACGAATAAAACGTTTTGGTGACCTGCATGAGGATCTTTGTTACGTGTTGCTTTTGTCGGGTGTTTTTTCCCCTGTAAACAAAGTAGACAGAGTTATTAGCACGTAGCTAACTAGCTATTAGCTGTTAGCGTGCTAACGGAAGAAATACACGGCCCCGAGTTTTGTCTTGTGTTTGTAACCGTATTAATTCGCTTATTATACAAGATAATGCGATTTAAAAAGATATATATAAATATTATTGTGTATTTACTGGGCTGAAGTTTGCAGGTTTGGGGCTTTAGCGTGTGTTTTTCAGCTCGTTATAATTCCAGGCCCTCACACGACACATCAGCGAATTTACTTTAACATCATCGTAATATCAGCTTTTTGTTTTATTAGCTGTTTAATAAAAGACCAAGGATTCGAGCCTGACAGGTGGTGTGTGAAATCAGGCCGGTTTATTTTCCTGATGAAGGCGAACAGGCCAAACAGAGAGACAGAGACATTTTGTGAAGGACACTGACACACTGACTGACTGTATTAAGGTATAAAGATACTACAGGAAACAGACTGTTAAAGACAAATATCTAGGTTTGGGTTAAATGCGTGTTGGTGGTGTTCATGAACTTTAAGAAGTTTGCAGATGTTTATTCAGTTTACAGCACAAGTTACACAAGAAGGACTGAATGATGAACTTTTGTTTTTCTGTGTTGCTTTGTGACAAGTGTGTGTGCGTGAGTGTGTGTGTGTGCGTGAGTGTGTGTGTGTGCGTGAGTGTGTGTGTGTGCGTGAGTGTGTGTGTGTGCGTGAGTGTGTGTGTGTGTGAGTGTGTGTGTGTGCGTGAGTGTGTGTGTGTGTGTGTGTGTGTGTGTGTGTGCGTGAGTGTGTGTGTGTGCGTGAGTGTGTGTGTGTGCGTGAGTGTGTGTGCGTGAGTGTGTGTGCGTGAGTGTGTGTGCGTGAGTGTGTGTGCGTGAGTGTGTGTGCGTGCGTGAGTGTGTGTGCGTGCGTGAGTGTGTGTGTGTGCGTGAGTGTGTGTGTGTGCGTGAGTGTGTGTGTGTGCGTGAGTGTGTGTGTGTGCGTGAGTGTGTGTGTGCGCGCGTGAGTGTGCGTGTGTGAGTGTGCGTGTGTGAGTGTGTGTGTGTGCGCGTGAGTGAGTGTGTGCGTGAGTGAGTGTGTGCGTGAGTGAGTGTGTGTGTGCGTGTGTGAGATGTCAGATTAAGCTTTGTAACACACACCCTAGTGTGTAAATGATTCCTGTCATTTAATACAGTCTCAAAATGACGCCCCAGATCGACGTCACACTTCTTTGCATATGAATTAAAATGAGACTATTTGCATATCAAAACATTTGCTTGAACAGTTCCATGAGCAAAAAAAACAACAATGAGAAACCGTGTTAAAGAAAAAGCACAAACATGTTGACACGTGAAACTCCTTCCGTTCGATGTTAAACATATCAACCGTTGTGTTTTTTTAACGATGTATTACAGCTCATTAATATTATAATCCGCAGTCGCACCACTGTCGGTCCTGCAGTTGTAGTAAAGTTCATCTAGAATTCTGACCAATCGGATTAGATTATTCACCGGCGCTGTAGTGTAATAGATCTAATTTATTATTCATACAAAGAAGTGCTCTTTGGTCATGGAATCATAAACCAGCCATTTATGTATTTTGGTATAAATTCTATTAGAACCGTGTCGGGAGTCTGAAAACTCGCACGGAAGGAAAGGTTACGGATGGAATACCTCGCTGTTATTACTGTAAATGTCAGTAAGAAGAAAGGTTTAAGTGAAGAACAAAGACGTCCACGTGTGAAATCATCCGTGATGATCGGAGATTGTTGTTTGGATGCTGGGAATAATGGTGATCGGACGTTGGGAGAGATGATCTGTTATTGGGCGGTGGGAGTCTGTGTGATCAAATGATCGGACTCTAGGTTCATTTTTAAGAAATAGATAAAGATGTGAAAGGGGATATTTTGTGCTGTTGATTTATAAAGTCAATTATACTGCATGTTTTTATTGCACCAAACTCTTATTGAAAATACTCAGGATTGTATTTAGACTCTGACAGCATTGAGTCCTGTTGCTGCAATACTTTAAATTTCTAGCTGAGATGGTCTTAAACTTTATTACATGGACTAATGAAAAATGAGAGTATAGATTTATGTCTTGTGCTACTTGTTTATATGTAGGATTAACAAATCCTTAATTGGCTCTAAACACTTGTTAAATCTGAGTACTTTCGCAGACGGACTCCGAGTCTGGAGATCTAAACATAGAATTGAATCGTTTCCAACACCCAGAGCTCGGCTCGGTCGCTTCTAGAAAGTTCTCTAAGGCAGAGTTTTCATCTCCTCGGCGTAAAGAGAGGCTTCTGCTTTCCGACGGTGTGACGGCTAAAGTCGAAGTCAGCGGCGTTTGTGTTTCGGAAGGTAAAAACTCTCGGTGCAGAAGTTTAACCTGCAGGAGTGTGCTATTTTGATACTGGAGTATAGAGGGGTATTTATAGAGCAGCTGATGGTGGGGTAGTTGTGGTCAGCAGTGGGGGAAAATAACCTGTGCAGCTTTTAGGACCGTGGAAAGTGTAATGTTTCTAAGCAGGTGTTGATTTTTAAAAAGAAGAGAAAATTCTTCCTGTCTTTTTAGGACTTTTAGAGTAGCGCCATAGAGCGCCGGCGATAACCTATCGAAGGTAGTGTGGTGTTCTTATCACCGTGCACGTCCTCGTGGTAAGGAGTCATCAGTACATGCTGACTAAACCGAAATTTCGACAAATTGTATTATGTTAGGAAGTTTGATGTTAGATTGTTAGGTGGTGCTGCAAAAAATAAAAATAAATAAATAAAAATCAAGCGCTTTATTTTTCACTCCCAGAATCCCAGAATGCAACGCAGCTACACGAGTCGCGACAGTAACTCGGCTCGGTCAGTCGGAGGTATAAATAGACGACGAGATTTGACGGCGTTGATGATTGTATTAGTATAAAAGGTTTAAAAGTTGATATGTTTGAGCAGGTGATGGGACGGGCGTAAGCACTAAAGTGTCGCTGCATCGTGGGTTTTGTTTATGTGGAGATAAGCAGGGGTTAAATATTTCTAGCAAAACTTTAAAAGGTCAAATGAAGTGAAAATGTCTGAGATTGATTACAGAATATTTTTTACAATCATGTTAGTTATAAAAGTTTAATACTTACAATGTTGAATTAACGTGTGTTTGTGCACAACTCCCCCCCCCCACCCCCACCCCACCCCTTACAGTGCTCCTCAACGATGGATTCAAAGCCTCGCCGGCTGCCTTTCACCGTCTCCAGCTCCTCTTCTCTCTCCACGCCCTCGTCCTTCTCGTCCTCGTCTGCTCTTAGCGCCGGCCGGCTCTATGGCAGAGGCAGCGATCGCTTCACCCGGGGTGCTGTGGGGAAGCTAGACTCAGACTACCAGGTACTGGTTCTTCTGGGTTCCTTTAGGACAAAACTTTGCCATGAAAACAAATCATGTTGGCAGTTTTCTGGACTGAAGCCAAAATCTAAACAAGTGAAGACTTTGAGAAACACCTCCTTTTGTTTGTATTGTGTTCGTCCACACGGTGTTTAGTTACAGCACTCATCATCATCATCATCATCATCATCATCATGGTTTAATCTGGACTTCTACTTATCTAACTTCCTACTATCGATCTCTACTTATCTAAATATTGCTAAGCATTGCTCATTTTGTCTGTAGAGAAACCAATAATTCATCGTCTACCTGTTGTAAGACTTTTTTTTTTAACCCGTTGCTATGGTGATAGAGGCCGAGATGGACGCGGGTTCGCTTCTCGTAGCGGTCACTTCTGCTTTTCGTCGACGCTGTCTGGACGAAGGCTGACTTTCTGATTCACAACAAGCCTGCGAGCCAAAACGAAAAGAGGAACGATCGTTAAAAATAAAGAAACAGCAGAGTATCTAATTGTTAAACCTCCACAGACGTGCACTTTTCTCCCTCCTACTGTAACAGACTGTTTACCATGTTGTGAACAAAAGATGCATTGCACTGGTTATAATGAACATTTTGTAGTCGGCATTCGTTACTGTGCTGATGTTGCATTATAATCAGAAATTTTCTAATTTTGGACACTTGGGAATTCTTTAATTCTGAAGCATTGTTTTATTTATTTATTTATTTATTTATTTTGCATAAGTGTAGTCTAAACTCCTCGATGCAAACCACTATAAATAATATTTATCCACATTCAGTAGGCAGTGAAGATTGGACGACAGTCCAGTCCAATCCAGGCTTGGGTTGCGGGACCTTGCGCTCGCTTGGCACCGAGCTCTTCGCTAGATAAGGTTACAAGCTGTTTATAAACCCTGCTGGTGTGCTGAAGCCCACATGCAAAAACAAGCGAACCCCATGACTTTATAAGACCTAGCTTGTCACGCCGAGCCGCTAAAACACGTTTGTTTGTTTTGAGCTTAAATCGTAGAGTAGGCCGAGCGCGTTCGTGTGGAGAGGATTAACGATGGTCAGTGTTATGAGATGTCGTGTGTACTGCGGTTACTCCTAATGCTGTAGGGTTACTTGTAAGACTTGGGAAGTGGAGTTGATGGTCTTTAGAACAACAGTAAAATAGCAGTGTGTTAAGGGCAAGTTAATTTCAGCTCAGGGTGCTCGATCTCGTTCGTTGCTCGCTCACTCGCCACCGAGACCGAGCAAACACCTGCCAGCTATTTTTGTCATTTGCATGAACTGGCTTTGAACTTGGTGTCCTTCGCGTGTCACATGTTCCCACGGCACCTCTGTGTTAGTCATCGTCACAACACGACCGCTCGGGATGCTACCAGAGATATTTTTTGCAGCCCGAGAGCGCCGTGCCAACGTGTTTAAGTGGGCATGTTTCCCACAATATTTAAAATAGATCGCTAATCAGCTGCTTCTAATTTTGTCATCAGAAGGAGCAGAATTTTGTGTTTTTTAGCTCATTTGACTAAGCTGAAAAGTCAAACATATTTTAATCGCCTTCGTGTTTCAGAGCCCCTGTATTCCGGGATCCAGCAGGGATTACAGCTCGTCAGAAAGCTGCCACTCCAGATGGAAGATGTCCACGTCCCTCTCATCCTCTTCCTCCACCTCTTCCTCCTCTTCATCTATGCTGTGTGAGCGCCCGTGGATGGAGTCGTCTTACGGAGGAAGAAGTAAACATGTAAATGCAAAACTCAGGGAATGTTTATTCTCTAGCTTCTTAAAGCCTAAAGATCTTCAACCCCTTTGCATGTAAATTCTTACCGCCTTGGTTTTTTTTTTTTTTTGTTGTTTGTTCGTTCAGGTCGAGCCTGGGAGAGGATTAGGTTCGTACTCCAGTCTACTCAGTTCAGCTCAAGACGACGAATCCAAAAGAGCCAAGCTGTCGTACACGAGTAGATCAGTGTACAGCAGAACCCCGTCTACATCGACAGCCAGTAGCACCTACTCTAACATGGGAGGCATGTCAGGTACTCTTCAGCTGGAAAACGTTTATATTCATCACTTCTAATGAAATTATTTCAGAATATTACAAATAATTCATCTGGATGAGAGAATAAAAGAATAAAATGTGTTGTGAGATGATTTTTCAACCAGAATTCAGACACGGGTTGAAGTTGTTTAAAGTATTTTGAATTTGTAACTTTTTATTTTGGTTTGACTAAGAGTTCGTTATTGTCTTGTAACCTGGATGTACAGCTAATATTATTTCTTTTTTATGCCTTAAGATTCTTTGTGGACCTCCAGCCTTAGCCCTTTGTCCCGGTCCTCTTCGTCCTCCTCATCTTCGTCAGACGATCTGTGGGCTCGTCGAGACGTGGAGAAGAGAACGGACTCGGGCCTGTCTGGTCTGGGAGAGGCCAGTTACCGCCCCACAGCGTTGACCTCCTCACTGTGTGCGTATGATGTGCTGAAGCCTGTCGGGTTTAAACTTCACAACTTGTCTTATCTGGTGTTTGGTCTTTAAATTCCCATCATGCCTTGTTTCAGATCGCTCAGACCGTGTGACCTCCACCTACGCACAGGGAGCTCGACCCAAAGAGAGCCTGTACTCCTCGTCCCGCAGGGAGAACATCACCCCTTCCAGCCGCCGTCTTTCTTCCGACTTTGTCCCGTCCGCGCAAAGGCTGGTTTCTGACTACCAGCCGAGTCCGCGTCTCTCCAGAGACTCGACGCGAAACTCCACCACCCTCTCTGACCCGTTCTCTCTCTCCTCCTGGAACTCGCCCCCTTACACGCCTTTATCTGCACGCAGCTCTAGCCCGCCTCTGTCTAACCCTGCTCCTGTGCCAAACCCCACCGCCGAGGTCAGCGACTCAGACGGCAGAAGCACGACCCGCCGCCTGTTGTCCCGCCTTTTTTCTAGACGCTCCAGCCAGGAGTCGAGCTCTGCCTCTGGTTCCAATTCAGCCTCGAGGTCCTTTGACTCTGGTCCTGAGGAGGCAGTCCCATGTGAACCCCCGCTAGCATCCAGAGAGAGAGAGAACTCCGAGACGGAGTTGAGGAGTTCCTGGCTCAGCTGGAACCGCTGCAACCCACTGTTCTCCCGCCGCAGGAGAGAGGGACGAGACGAGACGGCTCGCATGGACGCCCACTCGTCTGTGCCCGTCCCCCTTAGCAGCCCTGATGGTGGGAGTAAAACTTCCAGTCAGGAAGAAGACGTGGAGGAGGACGAAGACGAGGAAGAGGATGAAGTGGCAGAGGGCGCGGCGGCCGCCCCTCCGACCAGAGCCTCCGGACTCTCGTCCCTCTTGCAGGAAGCCGCACGTATCCCTGGGCGGAACCCTGGCATCACTCGGGTGATGACTGGACCTTTGTTCCGCATGCCTCAGAGCGTGATTATAGGATTGGATGCAGCGGTGGATGGACCGAATCAGACCGAGGTGCAAGAGAAAGATAAACCCGCCCCTTCTAGAGATCCAGAGAGACTTCGGAAGATTCAGGAAAGGTCAGAATGTTAAAGGAGGTTTCCAAAGAGCCTGAGTGTCTGATCCAAAGTTATATTATAGTAAGTCAAGTGTAGTGCATGAGGTTAAAATGTCCTCTAAAGCTGAAGGGACAGGACAAATCCGTCTGGTCATTTCTGCATTTTCTTCTATTCAAAGAGCTTGAGCAGGTGCAACGTTTCATTCGTTGTCATTTTCCTTATTTCAGTGTACTTGTTAACCCCTGTCCTTCTTTTTTTTTTTTTTCTCCCGCCCTCAACCGCCTCTCCTCTGTAGCCTCCTGCTGGAGGACACCGATGAAGACGAGGGGGATCTTTGCAGGATCTGTCAGATGGGAGAGACCTCGAGCTCGAACCCTCTCATCGAGCCGTGCAGGTGTACAGGCAGCCTGCAGTACGTTCACCAGGACTGCATCAAGAAGTGGCTCCGTTCCAAGATCAGCTCAGGTCCTCTGTGCCTTTTTATATCTTTTTTTTTATAGATTTATTTAACAGGTTAATACACTTTTTCGTCATGACGTGAGGTTGCCATGACAACGAATCTAAAAAACTTTGCGTGGCTGCTTGAAAATAAGATAAAAACATTGCACAATTTTGGAGACGTTCTCAAACGATCTCTCTGCTTCGTTCGTTTGCATCTAAATCGCCATCCTACAATTTTCCCACCGTTGATGTATAAATCATGTCCTGTGTACCTTTATCTCTCTGTTCATCACTTAAATTTATTTTGTTTTATTTTTTTAGTATTAATTCTGATCCAAGCGTTTGTCATCTTATCCTGTACTGGATTTTGTGAGGAGTTTGAGCTTCCTTTCTTTCTCTCCATCTGTTTTGTTTCTCTGTGCCTTTGTTCCGTCTTCTTTCTTCCCTTTGTCTTCTTTTTCCTCGTGACCTTTCTTCTCTTCTATTGTCTTTTGTACTTTTTTTTTTTTTCTCTCGCCACATTCTTTGTCCTTTTTTTTCTTTATTTCTGTTAGTCGTCTGTTACTTTGTCACTAATTCTCTCTACCTTTCTTTTTCTCTCACACGGTTTTCCTGCCTTGTTTCCGTCTTTCGTTCTTTTTCTCTCTCTTTGTGCTTTGATGCACCCTCTTTCTTTTTTCCACTCACTCACTGCACTGTCCTTCTTTGTTTATCCTCTTTATTTCCATTTATTTGATGCCTTCCTACTTCCCAGTTCTTCATGTGCTGCCATGGTGATAAGATTTAGTAGATTTTAGTCTCTAATATCTCGAACTCTTGCGGCTCTGCAGGCTCGACCCTGGAAGCCATCACTACCTGTGAGCTGTGCAAAGAGAAGCTGCACCTGAACATTGAGAACTTTGACATTAATGAGCTGTACAGGTCTCATGAGCGGGTAAGAAAAGTGTAATCGTGTGTGTGTGTGTGTGTGTGTGTGTGTGTGTGCTGAAATCTCATTAACCTCATAATGAACTGTTTTGTAGTCTGAGTACGAGTTCATCAGCTGCGGCCTTTACCTGGTGGTGCTGCTGCATCTGTGTGAGCAGAGGTTCTCCGACGTACTGGGTGCAGTCAACGAAGCCGGGGTAAGAACCTTCTCCTGCCCCTCTAGCCACTTGTCCGCCTGAGCACTTGGCACACCTCCTGTTACTGTACATATAACGGCTTTTTTTTCCCCCTGAATGTTTCACAAAGTTACGTTCTCCTCCTCTCTCGCTCAGTTTTTCAACTTGGCGAGAACTCTTCACGAACACATGGACAATCTCGAAAGTACGTTTGTGAACAATTTTCCTTTCCTTATTATTTAGTTCTTTTAGTCCTTTCCTCACAGCACATTTCATAAAATCAGGCTAGCTCAGTTTACCATAAATAAACCTCAGTAGATTTGGAGGTAAGTACCGATTCACCACACGGCTAACGTTAACGCTCAGGTGTCGCCTTTTAGAAACGATGAATGAAACACTTTGGTTTGTGCTGTTAATGAAAAACGATCAAAGATCGTGCAGCAGCGACGACTCCCAAAGTGCTTTATTCCTCTTAAACCACAGCAAGTTTGTACCGATAGTGTTTATTCTTTAAAGGACCGGTCATAAATTTTCTGTTTATAGTTAGTCGCCTTAATGTAAATGATTACGTTGTAGTAAACAATTAAAAAGGCACAAACACATGACTAGTCGTGTTGGCAAGACTTCGCAAGTCCGGCGCTGAGACCGGAGACTCCTATAAATGTAAACTTGTACCTCTCTTTCTAAGAGCTTCATTAAATCAACAATTATGCGTTTGTTAGATTTTAGTACACGACAGCGCTGTGGTATGACGTGCCTTACGAAACAGGAGATGATTTTTAGGTGTGATTACAAACATTGCTGAATAGACACTAGATTTATTATTTTTTTTTCCTCCTCTTGCTGCATGACTTTAGGTTTATACCTTTTTAAGACACTTCTAAAAGTTTCTAACGCAATTAATTATAATTGTTCCCTCTCACCATGTCTCAGACTCCTATGCTGAATCCGACGAAGACGACGTGCAGAATAACAGGCCTTCCATCGACTTCGGTGATCTGGAAGATGATGAAGAAGAGGAGGAGGAGGAATTTTAATTGGAACGAGGAAAAAGGATCTGTGTCTGGGCAAAGCGACGGTGCCCGTTATTAAAAAAATAAATAAAAAATAATACTGTCTGCAGCCCTAAAGGAGGGCTTTCACAATATGCAGATACACCCGTCTCAGGGGTGTGTACGTGTGTCTCACCTCCACTTAGGAATTTTTTGATTAATAATTTTCATGTTTCAGTTTCTTATTTTTTCCTTTCCCCTGAATTTTGTCGAGCACATTATATAAAGCTTTATGGAGCAGGAAGTGAAGGACTTTAAGGCATGTTTTAGGCACGCAGACGGGGCTGAGGGCAGAGCGACGGGAGGGCGACGGAGGCCGCGGCTGACGGTTAGCAAGGCAAATGTAAACTACAATCTATAGGTGTTGTATAAAGTGATGAAGTGAATTTAATATCAAAGATGGTTGGGAATAAAAATAAATAAAATTTCCTTGAATTTCTTTATTTGGTTTGTGACGAATGGTTTTGTTTCGAAGGATCGTGATCGCCGTCAGCCGGTCCGTCGTCTCGGTGTTGCTTTTTAAGAAATGTACTTTGTCCTGCTTACACACTTTTCTCAATGATCACAATAAAAGTTTTTGATGTACGGAGGTACGTCACACATTTTCTGCTGCTTTCTTTCATAACGATTTCGGGGACGTTAGAACCGGGATCGTATCGTGCTTATCGTATCGTCGGTCAGTTGCCTGAGCGACGGCTCTACCAGAAATTCCATATACACTTAAACCTTTTGTATTTCCTGAATCGTAATGAGGTGCAGGGTACAAATGCACCCGTACACACGCGTGCAAACGTTAAACTACAAACGTACGTGCGGCTTTGACCTTCACACACCTGTGTACTTCTCTAACTGCAGATTCTTTCCGTTTTGCTGTTGTAATAAGCTCACATTAAGCTCCACTCATCTGTAAAGGCTTTCCAGTAGATGAAAAGGAGCGCGGTTGTTGGTGTTCACCAGACGAGCGTTAGTGAGACGTTCGCAGTGGTTAATTTCAGGGCGGTGTGCAGAACACCAACCGTAACACACCACGTCTTCATGGATCTGAAGGACTTTGTGCACGTTGTCGTGTTCCAGTGAAGGAAAACTTGTAATGTAGAAAAAGGTAATTCTACAGCATACAAAGACATTTTATACAATGATGTGCTTCTAAGGATTTGTAGAAGAATCACATAAGGATGTGAAAGTCAGCCTTCAAATCTATATAAGGTTCATGCTGGACGGTGGTGGTGGAAATTTCAGGACTTAAACGATCCCTATGTAAAGTTAATGTATTTTATACTTAAACTGAAGCCTGTCTGCTAAAATAATACAATATAGGACACGTGTATGAGTTTTTTTTTCTCTGTATGAATATAATAAAATAATAAAATGGTTACTGAGTGAAGGTGTGAACGTCATTACTGCTAAACCCGCGTGTCAATCTGGCAACCCTGCCTCCGCCGCATGATTGGCCGGTAGATGGCGCGATGACGTAATGATGGACCACAGTGACGCGTAGATCTTCCGTGCGCCTTGACCGTGATGTTCATCACCACGACGTGACCGGGGGAAGGGGAAGGGCAGGAAACACACAACAACAATAACACCAACAAGAGAAGGAGAACCGTGGAGGAGCGCTGGAGGAATCAGTGATGTCTCTCTCGCCATGCCGCATCCCGCCGCGTACCTGCTGCTGCTGCTGCTGCTGCTCTCCGTCGCGCTCGCGCTCACCGAGGCCGCGGAGCTGAGGGGTCTCGAGCACAATGAGGAGACGCCTTCGCGTAATGGACGTCGGGAGGAGACGGTGACCGCGCCTGCGGGTAACAATAACATCCTGTAATCACACCAGGATCATCAGGGCCTGTGCCAAACCCCACACACACACTCTGTGTCTCTCTCTCTCTCTGTCTGTGTCTCTCTCTGTGTGTGTGTCTCTCTCTATGTGTCTCTCTGTGTGTGTCTCTCTCTCTCTCTCTCTCTGTCTGTCTCTCTCTGTCTCTCTCTCTGTCTGTCTCTCTGTCGGTGTCTCTCTCTGTCTCTCTCTGTCTGTCTCTCTGTGTGTGTCTCTCTCTGTGCGTATGTGTCTCTCTCTCTCTCTCTCTGTCTGTCTCTCTCTGTCTCTCTCTCTGTCTGTCTCTCTGTCGGTGTCTCTCTCTGTCTCTCTCTGTCTGTCTCTCTGTGTGTGTCTCTCTCTGTGTGTGTGTCTCTGTCTGTGTCTCTCTCTGTGTGTGTCTCTCTCTCTATGTGTCTCTCTGTGTGTGTCTCTCTCTGTGCGTGTGTGTCTCTCTCTCTCTCTCTCTGTCTGTCTCTCTCTGTCTCTCTCTCTGTCTGTCTCTCTGTCGGTGTCTCTCTCTGTCTCTCTCTGTCTGTCTCTCTGTCTGTGTCTCTCTCTGTCTCTTTCTCTCTTATCCCTTCTTCTCATCACCTCTTTATCAAACAGTGCGTTGTTTTGTGGCACAAATCAACAATGCTGGTTAATTGTCAGCTAAAACATCTCTAATCACAGACTCATCAGTTTAAACTTGTTGTTATAGACATCTCCAGATTGTGCGCTAATGCACTGCTCATGTGACAGCTACATATACAACAGGGATAAAAGAAGAAGGGTTTGATCATCCAGGTCTCATTACAGTTACATCATGAGGACAAACTCGCTCATCAGAAAGCAACTGCTATTTAAAGTTACGGAAACATGAACATATTTTGTTCCTTCCAGATGATCTTCAGACCTGTATTTCTACTGTAATCTAGGATCTTCATCGTATATAGTCTTTATAATCATCTATAATCATCGTGGTATTATAATTATCGCACAGTCTGGTACAGAATCTTTATACACAGAAGTGATATTTTGATTAAATTCGAGACAGCGCTGATACGACCAGAATCTAAAAGGAGTACGGAGTTGGATGACGGGATTCTACAGGACAGCTACAGACTACATAAACAAAACAAAACATACCATGTGACCAAGTAATAATGTTTAATCTCACAGTTCGCACTAAACGACACAGCGTGTGTCACATTTGTTATTTTCTTATGCCACTCTTGAGGAATCCGATTGGTCACGATGTGTTAATGAACTTCAAAGACACTGTCGCATAACTGATCTCTAAGTCATTATTTACATCATGTCTGGCTTTAAGCATTGTTTTAAGCATCTTTTCTACATTATTTGAATTAATAATTCATCCGTACACGACATGCCGTGTTAATGGTTACCAGTAAAAATATAATCGATGCACATTTTGAATTGTGGCTTTCTGCTTATTTCTTGCTCATGTCCAATGCACACAGTTGGCACTTTGATCTATTTTTAAGTGTCTCTGGCAGAGACGTGGGTCTCTTTCTCATTATTATTTCATGGTGATGCTGAGGTTAAAGCAGGATACCGGGCGTCATTAATAAACAAAAGACACTGACAAATAGCCATGAAATACTTGAATGCTTTAAAGTTTTGTGTTCTGTTCTCTTTCATTAAACAGTAAGGGATGAACGAGACATGACACGTAATTTGCGGTGATTCTCTGTATATACGTTTGTCAAGCTGAAAATGCCCCCAACCTCTGCTCTTGCTTCTAGAGGCGTTTTCATCTCTGACGCTGAAGGTGTGGGTGAAGGACGCATCCAGTCAACGGTACCTGAGAGGCGCCGAGGTCCGGGTGTTTGTCAGCGGATCTCTGCTACAGTCTAGCCAAACTGAGGAAAATGGAGAAGTGCTTCTGAATGTACCCTACCAGCTGGGGGTCACCCTCACTCTGGTGGCCAGCATGGAGGCCTACATGCCCACTCAGCTGCCCTGGAAGACCACCAAGATGCCCAGTGAGTCATTCTTCCCACCTGGAGTTAAAATCTGGCATATTATTCTTAAAACGTGTTCTATCACAGCGCTGTTAAATTCTTGATTTTGATTGGTCAGAAGGTGTGTGCTAATTTTCTGCCTACACAGAGATTTGGAAGAAAGACAGCGAAGAAAAATATACAAATGTTTATATAACATTTATGGAAGGAGTCTCCAGTGTCAACACTTAAGTACAAAAGTACAAGGTAGAGCTTTAAGCCAAAGTGAAGGAATGACTGTTTACAGCTGCTGTATCATAAGTGATAACAGGAGCCTGTTATCATCTCTCACTAAGAGAATGTAACTATAAAGAGGTTGATATGTATGAAGTCGTGTTCTTTCATAAAAAGAGGCTACGTTTGGATCTTGTTCTTTATGTAAAAGATACTTTTCTACCCATAAAATAACTTTATTGAATACGTTTCAATCCCGTCATCCTGTTGTCTGAGCGTATTGTAAATCGTGACAGTCATACTTCCAGTAATGTAATTCAGAACGTAGTGGTGGTGGTTTATGAACTGACCTGATACGATCGTTTTACATGATGTCTTCCAGTATTTTCTGCTGTTACGATGTCCTTGGTCCCACAAACCCAAGGCAACATCTGGCTCTTTGAAGACACCGTGTTAATAACTCGAAAAACATCTGGTGAGCACACGCGCCAAATCTGTGTATTTTTGATGCATCTAGTATAAATGTTTTTTATTTTAAATCAAATAAAATAGAATTGGAGTAAAGGTAACTAAGAAAAACGAGAGAAATTTGTTGTCCATTGTTAACAAAGAAGAAATAAAACATGGTATAAATGTTTTAACACGTGCTATTTTACTGTTTTATCTATACTAAACACTAACATCATTTACTGTGTTATTTCTTCTGGAGATGTGTCATCACAGCCTATTGTCCAGTTCCCCAAGAGCCTGCTCTTACTCCCGGAGAACACCACCATCTCTGCAGTGACCGCTTATCTGACCGTTCCAGCTCCACCTCCAGAGAAAGACGGTCATTTCTGTACCATGGGGGTCTTCAACAGCAAAGGAGGTACAGAACAGTACAGCAGTCGAGCACTCGTGAATATATCTTAATGACTACGGAGACAGCAATCGCTGATTTTCTGAGATCCTTCAGACCAGGTGTTTCTTACTGAACAAATATGTGTTATTACGTATATTATGAAGAACAGGTCATTTATCAGTTGGAAAAGTACCTTGGGCGAACACTTCTGCTTAAGTGCTTGATCACATACTCTGTGTTTAATGAATTCACTCGGAGCCAGGGCAAGTCGTTAATCATCACTACATCTATCTGTTGTACAAGCTCCATGTTTGATTGATTAATTGATTTTACAGTGTGTCGTGGCCTGCTGATCTATGGACGCGTACATTAACGTGAACATTTAAATTACAATTTAAATAATCGCTACTCTTCCGTCACTGCCGCAATAACTCAAAAAGGAAATTAATGCAAAAATGCAATGAGTTAATTATAATAGTGGCCAAGAATCATGTCTTAAACGCCTTGTTTTTGTTTGCAGTATTTACATTTTGCTGCTTTGACAATATTTCCTTTTTGTCACGATTGCAATTCCAAATTTGACGCCACACCCATCTCTGTTTACAGAACTGATATGAATTAACACCGCTTCACTGCAAACATTTACACCCAGTATGAATTTACTACTATGTTGGCATTCGTAAAATACACTGCAGTATGTTTGATTTTTCAGGTAACAGGAGCGTGAAATTGAGCCCCGTGGCAGTGCTGAGTGCTCAACTGCGCACCGACGGAAAAGATATTGACGTCAAAGGGCCAATCCAGCTCACGGTACCTTTACCGTACCGCAACCATCTCAGAGCCTCGGACTCCATACCTGCCTGGACCTTTGACCTGACCACAGGTTGGCATGGAACATTACTTTGTTTTCCTTGTTTTTTGAAACTGTGCATGTCCAAATATTTTAAATTCATTCCTAGGTTCACTACGACTAAGAAGTATTTTGGAATACTGAACATATTCTTTTGATCCAGGTACCTGGGTGAACAAAGGTATCGGCTCTGTTAGAATGGAAAGAAATGGTCTGGTCTGGACCTATGTCGCTCCTCACCTTGGGAACTGGATTGCAGCACCGTCTCCAACATCTAACGGTATGAAGATTGTTAAGTATTCTCAGATGACACACAAACACGTCGTATGCAATTTATGTCTGAATAAAGTAACAATTGGCTTGTTGCTGATCTTAAAGAACATTGCCATAATGCTGTTTTTCTGATAATGTGATCTATTCCATGATTGTCATATCCTACATACCTTTTTGGAGGCTATTTATTAGCTAGTTTTCAATGAATTTTATATAACAAATGAGGAAGGAGAATAAACTAAACCATTGGGGAATTAACCAATCAGTTACCTAATAACTTAACCCCTGTTCAAACATTGTACTATAACAATATGGAAAAATAATATATCAGATTTTTTTTTTCCCATTTAGCAAAGTAATAAATGATTGTTTCTTCAGTGAACATAATTTGCATTAGCTACCTTGGTGTGTGTGCTATCTGGACTAAGTGTTTCCTTAAACCAAGACACATCAATTTCCATATAGTCCATGACCCGTATATGTTGTGTTTTAAAGCAGAAATATACAAGGCATCCATAATCTGTGCTCATCGCCTAATGATTATGTGAACAAGGCCTGAAGTGTAACCAGATTTCTGTCTGAAAATCTAGGTTACACAGGACATGCAACTTCGATGGATTTCATCTCATACCATACATACCTTCTTTTGGGCATCTTGGGTGGGACTCTTGTGATCATCATTGGATTTTTATCTGTGATTTTATGTCACTGCAGGTAAGAGGTCTCAATCATCCCGTTATATGGGCTAACATTCAGCTTATCTGAACTGGTAAATGACTCTCCAAATTATGTTTTTTTTTAACATTTGCTTTATAGAGAGTTGAACCATGAGACCGAAAGGAGAAGATGGATCTCCACTAGACTGTCAATCATCAAGAAAGACCAGACCACATCTACCAGCACAGATGAAGTCCATGAGCCCTTGTACAATAACGGAGACCATAACGGCGATAGGTCTTACTCAATGGCTGCAGGTGTGTCAGCATCTCCGCGACATCAAACCAATTATAATATCTATGTTGATAACATTTGCCGGCCTGCAGTGAACCTGTACGAGAACATCGGAACTGCTTGCCTAGAGAACCTCAGAGTTACAGTACCAAACTTGTATGTAAACGGTGATGAAGTAGCAAAGCTTAGAGAGATGTCTGATAAGAGCACTTCACGGCAAGCCCCTGGAGAAAATTCCACATATCGAGACAAGCTGTTCCACATCTACAACCAGCCTGTGGCCATTGTCCAAGCTCCAGAACATTTCCCTGCCCAGGGACAGACCGAGTCCACTGGAAGCCGATGTGCCACCTTTCCCCGGAATGGCTTGGAGCACGGAGCACAGACTGAGCGAAACCTGAAGGACAGTTTCACCCAAACACTGCCAAAACCCCCACAACAAGACAACAATGTGCAGCCTGCTCTAGAAGGCCCACAGATCTCCACTGCCAACCCAGGAATCTGGGGTCGTTATAGCCACTTGCTTGAGTCTGTCTCTGTCCCGGGAACCCTGAATGAGGCGGCTGGAATGGGTGCTTTCCATGGTGAGCTACAGGGAATATCCGAGCAGACCCTGCTGGAGCTTTCCAAGGCCAAGCCTTCTCCTCTGCCTCCTCGAGCATGGTTTGTATCTTTGGATGGTAAACCAGCAGCCCAAGTACGCCATTCCGTAATCGAACTCCAAGGAAGGCACCGGCCAGGAAGCAGCAACGACACCAGCCTGGACTCTGGGGTAGATATGAATGAGCTTCAGCAGTTAGTACGCAAGAGTGATCAGGAAGGACCATCGATCACCAACATGCCCAAAGTAGCAAGGAACCGTGGCCATGAGGAACAGGACTTGAGTAGTAGTGAAATCGGAAGTCCCGAAGATACGTCTCTGAGGAACACGCTGGAGGGCAGCAGTGCAGCTATCCCAAACATCCCAGAGGATCAAGATGCTGGTGACACATCCAGCGAGTCCAGATCCACCCCACCACCCAGAAGACTACGCAAGGTACGGGACAAGAGGCCAGATAAGAAAGCAACTCGACATCTGAGGGAGGAAAGAGCGCTAACAAAACGTTAGGTCAATCTACTGTGTGTGCTGAGCTTTGGCGACAGCCACATATTTCTGTTTTCCATCAACCTGCCTTATTGTAGTATTATTGAGAAAGATTCCACACAAAGACCTGTCTAAACCATTGGAGCATAGTTTTCTTAAATCAATTTCTGTAGTGTTTGCAAGTTTTCTGCATCCAGCTATTGCCCATCCATGACACCAGTTCGTCGTTCCTACACAACAGCTTCACATCTCACACCTTCCAATGTTGTGTTTGTACAAAGTCTTATGTTTACAAGAGTGCATTGCAATACCATGTATCCGGTTATTTTTTTCCACTGTGAGCACAATGCCTGTATGTACAAAGCTTTTTTTTATACTAATTATGAGTCTGAATACTCAATGGAATGTTTGGAACAGGATGAGAGTTTGCTTGAGGTCACGTCATTTAATTGTAAATTCAGGTGTAGATATGTGAAGTTAGCAAACGTTAATTGCCACCGGAGTGCTAATATTTAGTGATAAAAATAAAATCATGCAAAATTTGACATCCGGAATTTCAAGATATGGGAAATGTTATGAAGCGACAAGGAACGTCAGGTATATAAACTGAAAGTGAAGTGACGTGACATACGGCTAAGTACGGTGACCCATACTCAGAATTCGTTCTCTGCATTTAACCCATCCAAAGTGCACACACACAGCAGTGAACACACACACACCCGGAGCAGTGGGCATTTATGCTGTGGCGCCCGGGGAGCAGTTGGGAGGGTTCGGTGCCTTGCTCAAGGGCACCTCAGTCGTGGTATTGCCGGCCCGAGACTCGAACCCACAACCTTAGGGTTAGGAGTCAAACTCTCTAACCATTAGGCCACGACTTCCCACCATTAGGCCGCAACTTCCCAACCTGTACAGGATCTTTTTTTCTGGCATTCAGGAAAAAATAACTATTCGGAGCATTCCCTGCTGGAGCTTGTCGGCCTTTATGTTTTTTTGTTTTGTCTTGCACTGAAAATTGTTTCGATTCCTCATATTTGCATGCAGATTTTTATTTTGTGTTAGAGAATGAAGCAACAAACATCAGACTTTTGCTTCAGGTTTTGTTTTACCAAGGTTTCATCTCCAAACACATCAACATGAAATTATGTAACCGCTATCGATCCAGCAAACCATGATGTTTTGTGCATAGCTATTTTGGTGGACTTTAATGGAAATTAATGACCAGCAGCCAGTCAGATTGAATAAGCTTTTTTTCCTTCTTTTAAAAAAAAAAAAATATTGACGACTAAAAGCAAACAGGTAGCAGAGGTACAGTATATGATCTTGGGTTTGTCAAGCAAATTGATTTTGATATTATGCTGATAAAATAGTTCTGCATGACTGAAAATATTTTTTTTTCCCTTTGTAGATAGTTTCAAGTCAGTTTTCACATTGTACTGTGTATCATTTATGTAAATTACTTACCACTTTAAATGGGGATGTTCCCTCATTTCTTGAATGCTTTGCTGACCGGTTTGTGATTTGCAGTTTTTGTGCACATCAATAAAAGAACTAGCCAGTGTTCGATGTAATAGTTTTAGTGGTTTATTTAAAGATGTATTTAAAAGCTGCATTTCAGATGTTTAAAACCGCTGGAATGTTTAATGTAAAAGAAAGGAAAAAAACATGATTAGTTCCTTTCTTGTTTACCACTGATAGGTAAACTTGTTGGCCGCAATTCCAGATTGCTTTGATTTCCGCTGCTCGACCATGCTCGTACACTCACACCATCAACCTTCAACCCCAACGGTCTGCTACTCCCACGAACAGAGTTTAACTTGCGTTGGGCTTTATTGTCATGATTACTGAAACCCGTAAACAAGCTCTGTTGGGTTCCCATAGACCCTTCCAACCTCTTAACCACAGGAGACAAGGACAAGCTTGAACGGGATGTCTTTACACTTATCCTCTTTTTAGAAGCCAAGACTGGAGCTTGTTCCAAAGATAAATTCCTCTGCAGAGAACTGGATTGGGATCCCGTTGCACCCTGTGGGCTGTCGATGCAGAGCGTGTTCTTGACGATAAATTCAAGTGAATCAGGAGGTTTAGGAGCTGCTTTAAGTACATCAGATCTTTCTTTGCTCTGCAAGCTAATACCAGGTACAAACAACTCTGTCTTCTGTTGATGGATAAGGTCGATCTTGGCACCGAGTGTATGAGGTGCTGTACAAATTGCCTTCTTGTCATTACCACTCCATGTGAGAGGGTTGTAGATGACATGCCAGTCCACCGGGCAGCAGATGGACTCTTGTAACCACGTCTTGATACAGTCAAAATGAAACTGCAGTGAAAGGAAATCCTGGTTTGGTATAGATATTATTATATAGCTTTTTTTTTTTTTTTTTACCCAGGATTTTCATTTTGGTGTTCTCACACGATCAACAAATGCAACACTACACAGTTCTATACAAACCTCAGAGTGCACAGTTACCTTGTGTCGACAGGGAAGAGTTTTAATCTGCTGACCAACATGGAAGCTCTCAAGGCAAAGTCGACACTGTATTCCCTTTTCCAGAAGTCGAGAACTTGGGTGAACCTTTGTTAATGGGAAAATCCTTAAAACGTACCCTGGAGCCACGTCTGATATGACACCAGTTTCAGTGCTGTAACACCAAACACACACAGTTTAAATGAAATGTATTTAATTAAATAAAATGTATTTAATTATTAATAGTTCTGATTATATGATAGACCTTCGCTTACTTAGGGTACATCTCTTGATCGTCAGTTAAGCTTTTCTTGCTCTCCGTCATTAGTTGCCATGACTGGTTTCTTTTCTGCAGAATCATATTTAACCCACATACGTGCCGGTTAGAAATGATAGTCGAGTAACTAGACAAAACCCTGAACTTTATGGGTGAGATGGATGGATAGTGAATATAGAGACTCACCGTTCTCACAGCAAAGCTGTGTTGAGGATGACAACTTGTCTTAAAGCAATCCTCACACAAGTGGTAATAACTGCACACAGTGCACCTGCAGCATGAACACATCATTTAACTTCATTACATAAAAGATTAAACAAGTAATTGAATAGGTTGCCTCGGGAGTCTGTATCAACATCTTATAAAACCTCTGAGCATGTGATTGAGTCTGCATTCCAATCCATTTTGGTCTCAACACTCATCCATCTAACTGTGATGGCTTCATCTAGATAACCTGGACAATTGAGCTTTGATGGATGTGTTAAAATTGACAACACTGACACAAGGACTGCTGTGATCACTATTTTATCCACATAATGTGCGTGTTGTTTTTTGGGTAGATATTCTGTAGGTCTACAGATCTTAATTATAACTATATTGATGACAGGTCACAGTTTATTCCGGATACAACGAGTGAAAATCCCGATGACTAAATTGCTTGTTAATGGAAGATTTCACCTACTTAAAACATTTTCCAACAACAGGACAGACTCTGCAGTTGTTACACGGGATCCCCAGGTGTTTCTCCAGACGCTCTCTCTCTGACGAGGTGCAAAACTGTCCTGCATTTTTCACCTGTATTTACACAAGCAGTTGCACGGGATACATTTGCTGGGCTTTCACATTCACATAGGTTTATGTAACAGCTAAAAATAATAGTTCCAATTTTTAAGTACTTGGGGAAACTTTCATAAACCCGTCCTACCAGCTCCAGCAACATCTTCATGGTGCTGAAATTCTCCCTGCACAGTGGACACTTCACCATGCCGTCTGTCTCTGACCCCTTCTGATAGTCAGCCCACACTTTCATGCAGGAGATGTGAACGTTGTTTCCGCACCCAAACCTTTACAACGATAAAACTGGCATAAGCCGTTGCCTAAGCGGTGGTTTGTGGACGTAAAACGAGATCTCAGCATATATTTAACGCTAATAACAGATGATTAGTTAGTGGTTAAAACGTCAATCGGTCCTTGGACGAACCTGCAATGTGCCACTGGAAGTCTTTTCCTAAGCATTTCTTCTTGACAGATGGGACAGATATCATCATCCCTAATACTTTTCTGCTTAATTGTACCATCGTCTTCCTTACTAGATTGAAGCTGTGCAGGGGCTGATGGAGTGATGGCCACCCTGTACGGATGCTGTAACACCTCCATTATCTGTCGCTCTACCAGACCTAGCTGGAAACAATCTGGACAAGTGGACATACAGTATAAGAGGCAGGTCTGTTGTTTTTTTTTTTTTTTAAAAAGTATAAAATACATAAGGTTAAAAGAAAATACAGAACATTGACCGTAAATGGGGAAAACTTACATTCATGATCTCTTGGTAGCCTAAATTTGCGCATCAAAACCCTGCAATAATGAAATGAAACAATTTGACATAAGAAGTGAGTAAAATGGGCCGTGATGAGAGTCGAGATAAATCTACATTACACCGTGTGCACAGTTAATCGTCAGAGCACGATGTAATAAAAATAAAATGCAAATAGGACGTGAATCAAATAAATCGGCTAATACTATTTACGCAGAAATATTCCGGCAATACACGAGTCTCTTATTTATTCTTTATTAAGATGTTTGTTTTCTAAATCATGTTTTCTATTGATTTATTTATTTATTTATTTATTTATTTCAATCACATTACACAAACACACACACACACACACTCCAGTTCCTTCAGGTCCGCATTTTCTAGACCCGATTTTTTTGTGCTCATCTGTCAATCAAAGAAACAGGTAATGAAATGAATATTTCCATCGTTATTTCCAAAGTTTTTCGACTTGTTACCAGCAAATGTGTTTGCAGAGGTCCTTCTCTTTCTGGAACGTTCCACAAGTGCAGGTATGAGGATCACCTAAGAACACCTTAATAAAATAAAAAAAACACCACAAAAAAACCCACATGAACTCTGAAACACCTGACAAACATGAAGAGCTACCAGATTTATTTATTTGTTTTTAATCTCACTTTGTAGTTTTTGGGTTCTGTGTCCTCTTTGAGAAGGAACCCAGTCGGTCCAAATTCTCTCAGGATTAAAATGGTCGTGTTGAGGGACTCGTCTTGGTGCCAATTTACAGCTTCGCTGGCTGATTTTCTCCAAACTGTTTTTCGAAACATTACCTTTTTCTAGCTAGTTAGTTAGTTAGTTAGTTGGTTAGTTAGTTGAGCTCTGACGACCTAAAACATGCTAACAAGCTAGACTACCTCTGTACTGTACATCTACAGTTACCACAACAGTACTTTTTACGCTGTATCCCAACTCGACGCCAAACGAACACAAGGGCACTACGTTAGTCATTACGTCCTCGTTGATATGCGCACCGTCTAAGTGTCCTTCTGTGAACTAAAGAACCATCTAGAATTCAGACGTGGCCACGTCGCTGAGGCGTTTCTATAGCAACAGAAAATAAGCGCGCGAATCTCTATGTAGACGCAAGATGGCGACGCCGGGCTTCGGCTTCTGTTGTGACGCGATTGATTTGGAAGCAAAGAAATTTACGACAACCTTTCTTACATATTGCTTTATAGTTCACCAAGTACCTCATTTAATAAAATTATAAATACAAAGCACTACATCTCATCAAAAAAGTTTGATCAAAACATTGAGCTAACGTGTCTTATATTTGGTCAGTTTGTCATGTTTATTTATTTAGTTATTTATTGACATTTGAATTGTGCTTGGTCTTACAGGAAAAGTCCACCTTTAAACACATTAAACATGCCACTATTTTAATGTGTTTAAAGGTGGACTTTTCCTGTAAGACCAAGCACAATTCAAATATCTAAAAAGAAAGAAAGAAAGAAAACATGACAAACTGACCAAATAAAAGACATTTATTTTTGTGGTATTTTTTGTGGTATTTGTGTGTTTTTTTGTGGTATTTTTTGTGGTATTTTTGTGGATTTTTTTTTGTGGTATTTCTGTGTTTTTTTTTTGTGGTATTTCTGTTTTTTTTTTGTGGTATTTGTTGTGGTATTTCTGTGGTATTTTGTGGTATTTTTGTGGTATTTCTGTGGTATTTTCCTGTGAGAGGTTAGAGGTTGTTGGTCATGCCAGCATCACAGGAAGACCTTGCTATTCCTGGCACAGTACCAGTCGTGTTTAACAACAATAGCATAAATGAAACTCTAAAATAAAAGGGATAACATTCAGGTTTAATTGCTAGCCCCTAGGTAGAGCAGGTAGGCAAACACACTGTGGTCAATGAACTACATCTACCAGAAGAAAAAAAAGGTTCACTACTGTCTCAGAAGGGGAAGGATCAGCTCCAAATAGGTTCCAGAAAAAAAAACAGGAACCATATTGTGCATTCTGGCAACATCTGCTTCTTCACACTGCTCTTCAGATGCAGTGGGAGGTCACATGGAGGACGATGAGGGAACTACTATAAAACAAGGCATGAGACACACAGACACATTTGCGTCAGCACCACTGAAGCAAACGTGAAACACTGTCCGTGTTGCCCAACATGATTACACAGCAGGGTTTGTCCAGAGACCGAATTACGTCAGTGAAAAAGTCCTGTACATCTCTTTTATCCTCAAACACACCATTTAGACCTGATAATGAACCAATTATTAGGGACATAACCAAAGTGTACTTTGGTGAATATTAGCAATATGGCTAATCTGCTAACAAGACCTGATGCAATCACTCTGTACACCTGAGACAACTACAGTACTTAATATTTGTACATTAGCTCATGTACTACATTTCAGATATCTTGTTTCCAACTCCAGGACTTTTCTCTATAATCATTTAATCATCTGTAAAGTCATAAGACAACTTTTTAGCATTAGGCCGCTTCAAGGAACATGTTTAAACTTTACTAGATGTGACAGCAAGAATGAGATCTCTGTAATTTATTTACTAACAGGTTTACATTGTTTGCATTGTGACAGCTAGCAATTAACTGGATATTTTCAGCAGAAAGCTGTTTTTAGTTAGCCTTAGCTAATGTTTACCCACTTTTTTTTTGGTTTCTTGTGCAAAACAGCACTGACTTCCAACTAAAATCTGTTGAAGTGAATGTAAAAAATCAAAGTGTTATTCTTTTACGTTTTCGTTTTACTCTCGTTAATTGAGTGAAGAATTTCGGGACTTTTATCACCTCTGATGCTAACATGGCTGAAATATTAACACATGACTCAAGCAAAACATTTCCATCAGCTTTAATAACCCGAACAAATGTCACGATTTTGAAGTATATTACAAATTTCCACAAAGTCCTATAAGAGAGACTCAAGAGAGTGATGGTGATGATAAACAACTTTCCCGGCCCTCCGTATAAAAGCAGGTTGAAACGGATTGCGTCAACAAAACATCTGTTGACCCAACAGACGCAGCCCAGTTCATCATTTCAAATTTGACAACTCCCAGTTTTACTGACCATGAAAAATGGACGTCACGTCTGTTTCAATTACCATCACTTTTCACGGTCAAAACCTATTTGTTTTGATGTATGTTTATTTTCCATTCTGACATGTCACTGACAGCTGCGTTTGAGATAATCGAGATACGTGCAGACATGGAAAAGCTGAATTAAAAAAAAAACAGCTGGGTGCAAAATTTGTATGCTTTCATGACAAAATTAGGAAGGCAAATAAATTTATTTTGAACCATTTACGTTTCACTGTTATTAATTCATCATAAGTGTATTTTAAGGTATTAATGTCGCTGTTAAAACAAAAAGATTACAATTATATGAATCTAATGGATGCCCCCAATTTTGTCTTGTTTTTTTTTTCTTTTCAAACTACTTCATGCTGATATTGTTTTTAAAAATTGGTTATATGTCATCAGGTTATATGATGCACGTATCATACGTTTGATATTTTATTTTCTGTTATATACAATTATATATACTACGGAGTCTGTAGTGCGGGGGACACGGTGGCTTAGTGGTTAGCACGTTCGCCTCACACCTCCAGGGTTGGGGGTTCGATTCCCCCCTCCGCCTTGTGTGTGTGGAGTTTGCATAGGTTTCCTCCGGGTACTCCGGTTTCCTCCCCCGGTCCAAAGACATGCATGGTAGGTTGATTGGCATCTCTGGAAAAAATTGTCCCTAGTGTGTGATTGCGTGAGTGAATGAGAGTGTGTGTGTGTGCCCTGTGATGGGTTGGCACTCCGTCCAGGGTGTATCCTGCCTTGATGCCCGATGACGCCTGAGATAGGCACAGGCTCCCCGTGACCCGAGGTAGTTCAGATAAGCGGTAGAAGATGAGCGAGTGAGAGAGTCTGTAGTGCTACATGACACCACCATAATCCAATACAAAAGCTTCCTGGAATTCATTCATTTTAATGACCGAATAATGTGTTTTAATTCTTCTGTAAAGTGAGTTTAAGTCTTTATAATTGTTTGTTTAAGTAGTTTAAGAATTAAAACCTTTTTTTTTTATGCCTGAGACCATCTATCTCTGTGTTTTTCTGTGTATATATCTGAGAACATCCACCCACCAGTGATGCTACCTAGTAGGTTCATAATACCCATAATGCAATTTTGATATGATGGAGTAGGGCACTGTTTCAGAAAGACATGACTGAATTTCTTTAGCAAATCTTTATTGTTAGATGGGGATATCTCAGGAAGAGTAAACTAGTAAAGATATTCGTATATTTTTTCACACTTATTACAAAAGTGTCACTTCATGTTAAGCCTGTGTAAATACTTCGACTCACACTTAAAGCAACTCATAGGAGTTCAGGGAGAAGTTTAGCTGATAAAAAAAAGAACTCTGTATAGATCATGTACTTTTTTTCTGAATTATTCATTTTTATGGAAGCATACAAAGTCAGGAATACGTTCTGAAAGCTTTGGAGACTAATTGAACATGACACTTTGACTGCGATGGCACTTTTTCCCCCCACAAATCCCTGCTGCATGGTGAGAGGACGAGGAGGGGTTGCCCCCTGGGAGCCTGAACCGGAGCAGACACAACCCTTTTCCAGTGTGTTCACGCTTATTTTAGAGGGCTGAGACTGCAGCATGTCCCGTGTGGGTGTTCACCATGACCGGCTACATCCACCGAGCTGATCTCTTCCTGATTAGGGTGTGTATGTGTATGTTGTATGTGTGTCTGTGTGTGTGTGTGTTATAATTCTGCTAGATTTGCATTCACATGTAACTGCAAAAATGAAAGAACTAAACAGCTCTGCATTATGAGAATGTGTGTCGAGAAAGAGAGAGTGTAATAAAAGTGTAATAAAAAATTAATGCACAGAGAAAAAGGAGGGACAAAAAATAGAAGGGAATGTGAAAGAGAGTGATGCAGAAAGATAAGACAAAAGTGAAAGGAGAGAAAACGGGTCTGTGATCTCTTGTTCCTGTTTGGATCTGTGGCGGTGCAGCGGAGATGCAGGCTTTCCTGCTTGGTGTAAATCATACAGCCAGTAATAAGTCTGTTTTGCTATTATAGGCAGAATGCAAGCTCACACACACACACACACACACACACACACACACACACACACACACAATCATGCTGTGATAATATTGATATTGTATTCTCTTATACCCTAATAAAGTATATATATATTTTTAATCCATTTAACAAGTTTTTTCCTGTTGTCACTTATGCCAAAACAGCTACAGACGACAAAAAACCAATTTTTTACTATATAGACGAAAATATCGCACTATCGTCAGAGCTGCTGTAATAGAACATTAATCACCTTCCGACCAATCAGAACCCAGAAGTGTAATAAGGTACGCTGCCTTCTACTGAAGTGCTGCCACAAATGCTGACCTATGGAAGGGAGTATACAAGAGTCACACCTATAGCGCACACACTTTTACAACATAATGGTTACACCCAGCAAATCAACCCAGAAGGGCACGCGCTCGTGCTGCTTTATTCTTTCGTTACTTATATGTTCCCTTTTTTTTTTCTCCAGAGGAAGGAAGAGTGCAGGAAAGGAGCAGGCTAAAAGTTCACCTAGCACATGTTGTGGGGTCACAACCTCGTTCAGCACCAGCAGAGACGACATGCTCTGTCTTTTGTACTCCCTCAAGGGTGCACTTACACGCACACGTACACACACACACACACACACACACACGCACCATCTATTTAAAAGTCTGATGAAGTAGGTGTTGAGATGCAAACAAAGTTAGAAAGCTACGTGAAATGTATTATACATTTGGGTGCAAAAGTTTGTTTGATTAAAAACTAGTGATTCCAAACCATTTAAAACCAGATTGCTCAAGATTTATGTTTCTCAGAGTTAAAAAATGGCCAAATGTGTGTGAATGTGTGTCTGTGTGTGTGTGTGTGTGTGTTTGTGTGTGTGTGCCAGTGCGAGTGCAAATTATATTTAATTTCCCTCACAGTTATTTCTCTTCCACTCATTACTCTTGTCTTTGTGTCTGTGACTGACTCGTAAGGGATAAACCACAGTGTCATGCTACTACAGGAAATAAATCAAGCACACTGTGTTGTGATAAAGCAGAGTTCCTGTTACCACTGGGAAGTATTTTAGTAACACATTTACGAAGTGATAAAAAAAATGCATGCACTGAAATTTTTTATTGCTCATATATCATGGTAATTTGCACCTATTATGTATTAAAGAATACTTTGTCAAGCTTTTTGAAGACTTCCTTCCTGACACTGAGACCCCTTCCATAAATGTTAAATAAAAAATTGTTTTTTTTTTCTAATGTGTGATTCTTTTCATTTGTGCTGATTTTCTGATTTGATGTCTCAGTAATAAATTATAATAAAGATGTGTTTTTATAGTAACCCAAGAAGGTGAGAACAGAGGGGTGCAAACTTTTGCACTCGGCTGTAGGACACTATTACTTTACTCTAATTTGACAACAATGATGTTCATGTGCAGTCACTGAAATGCTGATGAGTTGCTGCAAAGTAGGAAGTAAACACTATAGCGGTGAACTACGGCTCATAAGAAGGAGCGAGAGAGTCCTTGGGATCAATGGATTAATGTGTGACAGATGCTAATGGCTAGCTGAAAGCTCTCTCTGGTGGTTCCCTGAAGTGTTGGCCTCTGTCTGACCCCGAGCAAGCATGGGAATACATTATCCCAGTACAATAAAAGCTCCAGCACTGTGCCACAGTCTGCCCCGAATCTTTTCTCCTGGTTTTTCTTTATAAAGCGGTCGTTTTTCCCTGAAGAGGTCGAGGCTCGCCGTGGACTTGCTCACAGTCAAAGTCATGAAGAACAGCTGTATCAATAGATCTGATGCTGAGGATCACGACTCCGGAGCTTTGGCTCATCCGGATGCGGTGTGGGTCTTAGGGGGTGTCAGCAAAGTCCAAAAACTACAGCAGGAGAGCGCAGAGACTAAATTTGTCTGCAGAAAATCATAAGAGAAGGTCAAACACAGAGCATGAGCCGATTTACGAACAACTAAACGTTCTGCTTCGAGCTGGATTTGAGGCCTGAAAAACCTGGGTGAGAATTACAGAGAGGTTTGGTGTGGCAGTAGCTTCCCTAAGTAAGAGTTTATGAGTAAAAAAGCAAAGTCCTAACTTTGGGTTTTTTAAAATAATGCCCGATTAATACTATTAGTAAAATTTTATGAATAAATTAAAAAAATATCTCACTTTCTGGGGGTCACGGTGGCTTAGTGGTTAGCACGTTCGCCTCACACCTCCAGGGTTGGGGGGTCGATTCCTGCCTCCGCCTTGTGTGTGTGGAGTTTGCATGTTCTCCCCGTGCCTCGGGGGTTTCCTCCGGGTACTCCGGTTTCCTCCCCCGGTCCAAAGACATGCATGGTAGGTTGATTGGCATCTCTGGAAAATTGTCCGTAGTGTGTGATTGCGTGAGTGAATGAGAGTGTGTGTGTGCCCTGTGATGGGTTGGCACTCCGTCCAGGGTGTATCCTGCCTTGATGCCCGATGACGAATGAGATAGGAACAGGCTCCCCGTGACCCGAGGTAGTTCGGATAAGCGGTAGAAAATGAATGAACGAATGAATGAATCTCACTTTCTCAGTTGTCAGTATTATCAGCAAGACAGATGTAAAGGAACCAAACTGTAACGGGCCAAACCGTTTCTCCACCACATTTTTTTCACAGGCATAGAGAAAGTATATAAATTATACTTATGTAAAAGTTTAAGGTATCTTAAAGTTTAATTCAAAGATTAACCTTAAACATGTGCAGGATTAAGTGTGTAAAATGTCCAGTGTCCACGATTCAACCTAAAGTTGTGCTCAGGTTACTTACAAGAAGTTTCATGCGTTTGAGAAACATGGAAATGAGGCATAAAATTGCATGAAACTATCGGCAAGACTTCGCAACAAGACCAAGACATAAGGCACGAAACGAACGGAGGAAACACACTAATTTGGGATTAGAGGCGGAGACGAGACATGGACATGAATCATAACAAAGGTGCGTGTCTATGAAAACAAAAAGAGCACATGGAGGGAAACCAGAACAAAAGATGAGAAGAGTGAGAAGACGAGGAGTTTGTGTCAGAATGAGTGTGTGAACGTATGCATGCATGGAGACCTGTGATGGACTACGTGTATTCCCTCCTCACCCCAGTGATACACGGATACACGGTTTTCTACGTCATGGAAATTTTTTAATCTGGACTTGTTTTACTTCCCCGATCCCAAATATGTAACTACTCACATGACGTGTAATAGTTAGGATGAGGGGTGGGGTTAATATTTATGCTGTTTAATCTCAACCCAAAACACACATCCATAATCGGAATCTTTTTTTACTTTAATATACACGCAGTGAAGCAAACCATCCTTAATGTTTGGTTATGGTGTTCGAAACACTCTCACTCACTCTCTCATTCATTTTCTACCGCTTATCCGAACTACCTCAGGTCACGGGGAGCCTGTGCCTATCTCAGGGGTCAACAGGCATCAAGGCAGGATACACCCTGGACGGAGTGCCAACCCATCGCAGGGCACACACGCACTCTCATTCACTCACACAATCACACACTACGGACAATTTTCCAGAGATGCCAATCAACCTACCATGCATGTCTTTGGACCAGGGAGGAAACCGGAGTACCCGGAGGAAACCCCCGAGGCACGGGGAGAACATTCAAACTACACACACACAAGGCGGAGGTGGGAATCGAACCCCTGGAGGTGTGAGGCGAACGTGCTAACCACTAAGCCACCGTGCCCCCCGGTGTCGAAACAAATTAGCATCAATTCATATGACTATCAGGTATTTTTATGCTTTAATTATACTCGTATACCAGGCGAGTACAACAGTAAAGTAAAATAGTGAAGCGCAAAATAAAAAGTCACCTCTGATTATTTATAAAGCATGCAAACAGTCTTAAAGATCGATTTAAAAATGTGTCTGAAGTTTACGAGCGCAGTTTATAGCCTCAGTTTCCTCCTTTAGTCATCAGTGTGTGAAACAGTCTGCCATGTGACCGCCGTGATCTTAAATCCCTCACTGTACACGAAAAAAACAAAACAAAGTGAGAAGGTTTCATTTAGTCATAGAGAGACGTAGCTTATTCTACAGGAGCGCATCGCAAGCTGGGTTTTCCTTCCCTTGGATCTTTTACTGTCATATAAAAACCACCGTACTCTGGTCACACACACTTTCTCTGAAATTAACAAGTGCCTTCTTCACATCTGTCTGAAATCACAGAGACACACGAACATCACGCTGACTGTTGGACCTTGTTTTTGTTGAACCTTGTCTTTTTATCTCTGATGTTAAATGCAAGCCAAAGACAAAGAGAAACATCTGGTTCTGCTTGGTTTCTCAGATCGTGTGGCCCCTTTCCAACCCCTGAGCAGAGCACCACACGCATACACACACACACA
>NC_083463.1:31165639-31208139 GCF_030014155.1 Tachysurus vachellii | reverse complement strand
TTTTTCTCTCCAGTCTCCAGTCTCCTGAACCTAATATGTTCGTTTTTAGTAAATGTGTTAGACAGATGTTGTCTGTCTCTCCGTCATACATCAGCGTGGGAAAAAAATAAAAAACTTTCAGTTTAAAAGAAAGAGACAGATGTCTGTTAGCATAAAAAATAGACCTGGTTCCTTTTTTTGGGATACTTCTTTCTGGAATGTTCTCAGTCCTGTAATGCGCTTTTAATGCTCCTGGTTCTGTAATGCTGTGTGACTGGAATGTGTCCAATTCTGTTACACTTGAATTTCCAGAATGTTCCTGGTTCTGTAATTCTCTTATATTCTGGAAGGTTCCCAGATCTTTAACTCTCTGGTTTCTGGATGCTACTAGTTCTGCAACACTGCTGTTTCTGGAATATTCCTGGTTTTGAAGCCGTCCTGATTTTGGAATACTCTTGGATTTGGAATATTCCTGGTTTTGGAATATTCCTTGTTTTGGAATATTCCTGGTTTTGGAATATTCCTGGTTTTGGAATACTCTTGGATTTGGAATATTCCTGGTTTTGGAATATTCCTTGTTTTGGAATATTCCTGGTTTTGGAATACTCTTGGTTTTGGAATATTCCTGGTTTTGGAATATTCCTTGTTTTGGAATATTCCTGGTTTTGGAATACTCTTGGTTTTGGAATATTCCTGGTTTTGGAACACTCTAGGTTTTGGAATATTCCTGGTTTTGGAATATTCCTGGTTTTGGAATACTCTTGGATTTGGAATATTCCTGGTTTTGGAATATTCCTTGTTTTGGAATATTCCTGGTTTTGGAATACTCTTGGTTTTGGAATATTCCTGGTTTTGGAACACTCTAGGTTTTGGAATATTCCTGGTTTTGGAACACTCTTGGTTTTGGAATATTCCTGGTTTTGGGAACCCTTTTGTTTTTGGTATGTTTCCAGTTTCTGGTCTCAAGTGTAACGTACCAGAAGCATTTTAACCAACTGAAAGAGACACTTTACCCAGTCTGCTGGTTCAATAAACAACTTTATATGGTTGCATTTGTATTCTTAAGAACAAGTACACTATGGTGTGAAAGCAATACAATACAAATAAAATACTGAAGAAGTAAACTCCGCAATATGATTACAACCTATAAAGTATAATCCTCAGAATACAAATAACTTATAAGGAAAAACTACGACACTGACACGGCGTTTCTGCGGCGCGGCGCCACGCTCGTCACGCCCCGCCTCTGTAAACCCTACCTGCATGCCATGTGATAAAGACGAACAATTTAAAAGGTACGAAGGATTTTTTTGCCCGCTAATAGATAACAATCGATAGATTACACAGAAGAGATGTCGATACGGCTCGTAACTGACTGCAAGCGCTGATTGTTATGCGTTTATAAATACACAAAGCGTACACTCGCACTGACATCCGTCTCTCTCGACAAGTCTATTTACATGGTTTGTTGTACATTGTTGTACAGTGTGAGCAGTTTGTTTGAGGTTTTCCAGCATACGAAGTTGAAATGCCCTAAAAATAAGTAATACGCAAGAATATGTCAAGCGCCCATATGTTCCAGACATAAAGACATGCTGAATAAGGCCTCCTGTGCTCATCTATTTATTAATCCATCTGAAAATCGTAAACGTGTCTATGCTGATTGTGAAAGTGAAGGAAAAAAACAAGAAATAGACTATTTCCTTTTCGAGTAAGAGCTTTGCTAAGCAGTAAACTGATTTAAATAAACAATACAGCACAAAATCAGTCATATATATATATATCGTCGCTGTCGGGCTGAAACCTCGTATGTCCAAATTTGGTCAATTTCATATTTCTTCACATATCGATGCTATTGGTCAGTCCCCACGTGGGTCTGTTATTTTTACATGTTATTAACCAATCTAAAGTCTTGAAAATAGCTTGAGCGCAAATCTCATAACTCCATTGGACACTTCAACTGTCCACCTCTTCCTCACTCCGTGGGAGAGCTTCACGTCATATTTCTCCTCGATAAGAGTCGCAACGAATCAACACGTCTTCTGAGGTAAATGTCTTCAAAACACTGAAAAAAAAATCTTGACCCCCGCTAGTTCTGGTGCTCGTCTGAGGACAGGAATTTAGCGCAAGACAATCCACTGCAACGCGGACTAAACCCTGTGCACTGCAGATAAGGTACGGTGTTTTTTTAATTTCCTGAAAAATAACGGTTTTGGAGATACGAGGATTCCGCCCGACAGCGACGATATATAAAATAATGAGCCGTTTTTGGTGCTGTATTAAAATATAGATATAGTCGGTATTATCCATGTTTAAGACATTTCTAAGCACACGAGGAGTTTGAATTCCCCAAGCTGTTAGCGTAAAGAGTTGAAGACATAACTGCTTTTCCATAAATAAAGGCTTATAGGCTTTGCGCGTCTCCTTACTGTGGTCTGTGTCCGTTTTTTCATGAAGTCCCCTTTTCCAGAAACCTTTCAACCCATCAAGTGCAGAAACACAACAAAGACCAGATGGAGTTTCACAATCAATACACCCAGTATAGAATTTTTTTTTTTCTTTCTTTCCTTTTTGTTATCCCAAATCTCACAGAACGTCCTTTCCGAGCCAGAGGGAATGTAATCCAGATTTCTTGTAAAGTCTCTCGTGTGTTGCTAATCCCACATGCCGTCCTGTTTAAGATTGCGAGCGCGGCCAACGGGCGGCGCTTTCATCAGCGCTCGTGTTCATTATTCATGTGGGTTCTAGCCTCCCTCTGTGTTCTGTGTCGGTCCTCGGCTCACACTAATAATCCCGCTCTCGTTAGGAAATCACGGAAGATGTTATCTGGAATTCACAGCAAAAGGCGCTTTCAGTGCCGAAGTCCTTTTGATAGCCCCCCAGCGTGGACGCTCGAATGGAGGCTCACGGTTGTCTCTGTTTGTTGTCTTGGAGTGTGTAGAAAGTGTACAGCACTCCTCACATGTAGATGTTATCTGAGCGGAGGATGGTGGTCTCCAGGCTGTGGAAGCTCTTGCCGTTCAGCGTGTCCATGTGGCTGTCGATGCTGTAGCAACGGTGCACCTCGGTCATGGAGGAGGCGGTGTAGGACGTCGAGCGCAGTGCCTCTGTGTTGGCGAACGTGCTGCCGAACTGAATACGGTACTGATTCCAGTGACGCCGTAACACACCCTGGACCTGCAGGACCACAACACATACAGGGCTTTCAGACCACACGTTATATTTTCTGACGCAAATCTATAAAAAAAAACTCCAAAATGTTGCCTTTGAATTGAATTAATTTCAATTGTACAATTCAAACGACTCACCTCTCCATTGAAGAAGCAGAAGATTGTGGCCACCAGCAGACCCTAGACCGAGGCACAAGACGGTGTTAAACGGATAAAAACCTCGACAGCACATTAAAAAGTGATATATTATCTATAATATGTTTGGAAATAAACAGGTTTCGCTCAGAGGAACGGTGCTTCTGTCTCGCCACATCAATCTTTCTCTCTCTTTTTCTTTCTCTCTTCCTCTGTCTATCTCAAAGCCTTGTAATGAAACGTTTTACCTGGTAATGGATCAGGATGGCCATCATGTATGCGTAGATCTCGTTGGTCCGGTGGCCCTCGGGTTTGTATTCCAGCAGGACGATCTGGATGCCCAGGAGAGGGACGAGGATCAGCGTGCCTCTCACTGCCTTCATGTAGAGGCTGGTCTCTGCCTGGTGGGTTACTTTCAGCTTGGTGATTAACACCCGAACAATGTTCAGGAGGAAGAACAGGTTCACCTGACATAGGAACATTTAGACATACAGTACATAGAGTTTGGATTTCGTTAGCAAAGACAGACAGATAACAGAACAAAATCTGCTCAAGCTCATCCGGAGAAAAGAGATAGAGACAAGAACTCACCAGTAAGGCGGCACAAACGGGTCCGTGGATAATATAAAGCAGAGACGTATTTGAACTGATCCAACAACTGTAGAAAACAAGATACAGATTTTTCCCAATGTTAAAACCTCCCTTTGTTCAGCACATTAACATATAACTGGACATTTTTGAGGATGAAAACCTTTTAAAGCGAGGACACAGAAACAGGGACAACACATTAGCTTTCTTTAATGAAAGACTCTTTAGAGTTACCACATCATAACACACAAGAGCCAATCAGGGGGCGACATGCAGAGGGGCGTGGTTACGTCATGGATGCGTCTACATTTGCATATTCACAGAAGATTGATTACTTGAATGATGGTATCAAGTGTTAAGGTCTAAGGTCTAAAGTGTTCAGGCTTCTTCTGCCGTCAAAAGACTCGAACTGACGCTCGCTTTTAGAATATTTTAACAGCTTTAAAGGTTACGTCTTTCTCTGAGCTTAACTTCACTTACAAGTCGTTGTAGTAATAGCTTCTGGCTACAGCGTGTATGACAGCGGGGATAAGAGGAAATCCTGAAAAATATGGAATGGGAAAAATGATCCATTATGGATTTTATTATTATTATTATTATTATTAATAATAATAATAATAATAAAATAGTAACAATAATAATAATGATAATAATAAATTATTAATAATAATAATAATAATAATAATAATAATAATAATAACAATAATAATAACAACAATAATAGTAGTAACAATAACAACAACAACAACAATAATAATAATAATAACAATAATAATAACAATAACATCAACAACAACAATAATAATAATAATAATAATAACAACAACAACAATAATAATAATAATGATAATAATAGCAATAATAATAACAATAATAGTAGTAACAATAACAACAACAACAACAACAATAATAATAATACATTCCATGCAAGAAAGAAATCAACTAGAATAAAGTCATTCCTAAGACATGACACACTCACCCCAACCCAACAGATAATACCAGATGAGGCGCTGCTTCTCGGCAAACACAGCCACCACGATGAGTGTGTGGAGATAGATTCCCTCACACAGCATCCAAAAATACATACAGCCCAGAATGTACAGGTGGATAAAGGTGCACACCTTACAGCTCACCTGGGGGTGAAAGATAGGAATATGATCTTAGACGAATTGCTTTCAAAGCAAAAGGAAAAGGTTTGCATCCCCAACTCCGACTCACAGGATTGGCCTCCCGGTTGTTCACAACAGCCGTGAAGGAGATAATTGTTATGACAGAATTCAGTACGAAGGAGAAGAAAAGGTTTTTATGAAGCGTAATCCTCTGGCAACTTAGGCTCCTGAGGGAAGAGAAAAAGAAATCAGTACGAGCGCTAAACGAAGAACGTCGTCATGAAAAATCACACACGTCAATCAGGCTTACTTGAAGTGGAAGAATATCCCTAAAGAAGCCAGCAAAGAGATCAGCGACAGTCCGTGACCGATCAGGACCAGGTAGTAGAGGTTAATCGCTGTCTACATGAAAAAACAAAACACAGAACGCACAAAGGTGTTATCACCTACTCACAGAGAATAAAACTGACGTCCTGCTCGTCGCTAATGTATTTAAATTCATTTTTACATTCGCACACACACACACACACACACACACACACACACACCTGCATACTTTGTGTACACTCACTCACTCTCACTCACTCATTTTCTACCACTTATCCGAACTACCTCGGGTCACGGGGATCTCAGGCGTCATCGGGCATCAAGGCAGGATACACCCTGGACGGAGTGCCAACCCATCGCAGGGAACACACACACACTCTCATACACTACGGACAATTTACCAGAGATGCCAATCAACCTACCATGCATGTCTTTGGACCGGGGGAGGAAACCGGAGTACCCTGAGGAAACCCCCGAGGCACGGGGAGAACATGCAAACTCCACACACACAAGGCGGAGGTGGGAATCGAACCCCCAACCCTGGAGGTGTGAGGCGAACGTGCTAACCACTAAGCCACCGTGCCCCCCACTTTGTGTACATTTAGAGGAATAAATCCGACATCGACTAGACAGGAGCCAGAACTTTCTGTTCCATCGCTCCATACAGTGACACACTGACGAACTCTTTAATACTTTCACACTCGTCGTGATTGTCCTCATGATCTGTGTCTCAAATCCAAAAATCCGACCTTAAATTCAACAGTATTTACTAATCTATAAACCTGGTATGAAGGACTGAATGATATTTGTCTCTCGATTTTTTTTTTAAATAATTTAAACACTGACTGTATTAGAAAAACTACAAGCACAGTGTCCCTTTAAACCCACCTGCTGACGCTCGACAGTGAATTGCGTACAGGTTGTGAAATTGGTCCAGGTTCGGTTGCTGAAAGGGTGGACAAACCACTTGCCAGATTCGGTGCAGATTTTCGTAGCCAGCTCTGAAAAACAGTCCAGAATAACACTAAAGAATTCATTCAGGTTGCATGCAATAATCGATGCAATAATTTAACATGAGATTAAAAAGGCTCATTAAGTAGCAACACTAACACACTGGCAAAGAAGATCTGAACATTTGTTTTAATTCTGGTCATGACTCCGCCCCCTGTCCTGTCATTGGTGTATTTCACCAGTTGTCTGGCGGTTTGTCTGTTGATGCAGAACTTCAGCGTGTTTTTGTTTAGCCACAGACTCTTATGGTGTGATCGATTTAAGAACTCAGAGCTGTGCGAAAGTCAGAAGTCGAAAGTATGATGAAGTGAAATGAAATGAAGTCATTTTCAAACCACTTTGTGATGAAGTTTAATTCCAATCAAGTGGAATTCAATTGAACTGCACTGGATGTGATTGTTGTTTTTTTTTTACCAGAAGTGTCGAAGTCCATGAAGTAATCCGGACAGTGTTGTGTTGCTGTGTTTCCAGCCTCCACGTCGTCCCAACACAGCCAGCCGTCCCATGTGCGGTTACACATCAGCCCAGCTGCACAGCACACACACACACACACACACACACACACACACACACACGAATAATCAGAATCTGAATCAGAGCGTGAATCAGCACTTGCCAGGTGTAGGAGTTTGTTTTGGCATTAAGAATCACGCAACAAAGTTTACTTAGGGAACGTGAGACTACACACAGTGTGTAAATGACAGCAGAGCACTAATTTTAAAAAATGGAACATGAACAAGATAAATAAAAGACAAAACCACAAAGTATGTACAGATCGTCTCTGGCAGGGACCCAAGAGAAAAAAAGTCATCTAGTTGGGCGGAGCCTATGACAATTACAGCAGCATTAGCCAATCACGACTGTCTGCATTGGCCTGGGGCTCAGCGGCTTTCCTCAGAGTTTTACGAAGCCCTGTGATGTAAAAAGAGCAGCAGTTTGGTTTGCTGCAGCTTCTTTGTGTGGGGATGTAAGAAAGGAAATAAAATCACTTCTACGTGTAAAAATCACTTCTAAGTGTGAAGCTTAAGCTGCAACGACATCCGACTGGTTTAATGCACAGTTGCGCCCAGATTCTTCGATTCACCGTTTTAAGAAAAGCTGACAAAAATGTTTATAATGTACTAAAAATTCACAATGATCTTTGTTAGGTTTTATTTCATTCATTCATTCATCTTCTATCGCTTATTCGAACTATTCTCAGGTCACGGGGAGCCTGTGCCTATCTCAGACGTCATCGGGCATCAAGGCAGGATACACCCTGGACGGAGTGCCAACCCATCGCAGGGCACACACACACACACTCTCATTCACTCACACAATCACACACTACGGACAATTTTCCAGAGATGCCAATCAACCTACCATGCATGTCTTTGGACCGGGGGAGGAAACCGGAGTACCCGGAGGAAACCCCCGAGGTTTTATTACATTTTTAAATTTTTATAGGTCTTACTATAGCTATAGTAGTATTAATTAACCATCAAAATTCTTTACAGATAATAATAAATTAAAGTGAACTAAACATAGAAAGATTAAATCCAAAGACTTTAACGTTGTACTTCATGGTCTGAGATTAACTCTGCTGTGAAACTGATCCTTTTCACTTTAAACAGTAACGATGTGTGTGACAAAAATGGTTAATTAGACAGATGTACTTCAAAAAAGTTTCTGTATCTGATCCAATCCCTCTAAACAAAAATCTAACATCTTTCTAACATCGTAACTTCTTCCCTGCACACAACCCGAAACAAACGGACACGGAACAAACGGATGAGCTCTGCCAATCTTCAGAGGCGCTGTCAAACAAAACGTCTGGGCTGGAAACAGCTGGAGCTGCGCCACAAGACGAGAACATGAGGAGTGTTTGCAGATGAACAATGCGTTGAGTCCGACACGCCCGACCCACCAAACACAATGACATTCCAGTAAGTCATTTGTTTCACTCGAAGGAGAAAAGAAAAATGGGCATGCGTGTACATGTTTATTCCTAAAGCGTCCTCGCTCACTACGTTCGGGCGCAATGGACATGGAAATGAACCAAGCGACTGTAACTTGTTACTATAACGTGCCATTGGCTCTGAAGAAAAGCTACGGTTGAAATTTGTGGTTTTATTATTTTATACAATGGTAAGGAATTGTAAAAAACGTATCTCAGACATTAACTTTAACTGTTCGTGGAAATTTTGGGAAATTTGTAACCCTGTCTGAAATCTTCTGATCCTCTTCGAATCGATTCAGCTTTTGACTCGAACCCCGTGACCTCTTATTTTCTTAATGAACAGCATTAAAATCAGTTTGAATCTGGATTTCGTACCATTTCGATCTCGATTGTTGTCCTTGGTGATTTTTTGGTAGCACTCAAACTGGGCCATCATGATCTTGTTGCGAGTGTCGCCGATGTCGTGGGTTTCGTTCCTGGATTTCTGCTGTGAGTCGTTCTCTGACGAGCGTGCTGCTGTGAACAGCTACAGGAACGTGACAGACGATAAAAAAAACACGAATAAACACGACATATATGAATGAGACAAATGTGATTATTTAATAAGGAGCAGTGTTGGGTTAGACTGCAGTGTCGTGTTGGGCTAGACTGCAGTGTCATGTTGGGTTAGACTGCAGTGTCGTGTTGGGTTAGACTGCAGTGTCGTGTTGGGTTAGACTGCAGTGTCGTGTTGGGCTAGACTGCAGTGTCGTGTTGGGCTAGACTGCAGCGTCGTGTTGGGTTAGACTGCAGCGTCGTGTTGGGTTAGACTGCAGCTTCGTGTTGGGTTAGACTGCAGCGTCGTGTTGGGTTAGACTGCAACTTCGTGTTGGGCTAGACTGCAGCGTCGTGTTGGGTTAGACTGCAGCGTCGTGTTGGGTTAGACTGCAGCGTCGTGTTTGGTTAGACTGCAGTGTTGTGTTGGGCTAGACTGCAGTGTTGTGTTGGGTTAGACTGCAGTGTCGTGTTGGGCTAGACTGCAGTGTCGTGTTGGGTTAGACTGCAGCTTCGTGTTGGGCTAGACTGCAGCGTCGTGTTGGGTTAGACTGCAGCTTCGTGTTGGGCTAGACTGCAGTGTCGTGTTGGGCTAGACTGCAGTGTCGTGTTGGGTTAGACTGCAGCGTCGTGTTGGGTTAGACTGCAGTGTTGTGTTGGGCTAGACTGCAGTGTCGTGTTGGGTTAGACTGCAGTGTCGTGTTGGGTTAGACTGCAGTGTCGTGTTGGGCTAGACTGCAGTGTCGTGTTGGGTTAGACTGCAGTGTCGTGTTGGGCTAGACTGCAGCGTCGTGTTGGGCTAGACTGCAGCGTCGTGTTGGGTTAGACTGCAGTGTCGTGTTGGGTTAGACTGAAGTGTCGTGTTGGGCTAGACTGCAGCGTCGTGTTGGGTTAGACTGCAGCGTCGTGTTGGGTTAGACTGCAGTGTTGTGTTGGGCTAGACTGCAGTGTCGTGTTGGGTTAGACTGCAGCGTCGTGTTGGGTTAGACTGCAGCGTCGTGTTGGGCTAGACTGCAGCGTCGTGTTGGGCTAGACTGCAGTGTCGTGTTGGGTTAGACTGCAGTGTCGTGTTGGGTTAGACTGCAGTGTCGTGTTGGGTTAGACTGCAGTGTCGTGTTGGGTTAGACTGCAGTGTCGTGTTGGGTTAGACTGAGCGTCTGTGTACCTCACATAACGTGGACAGGAACAAAATCGAGGTTATCCAATATCCAAACATGATTCTGCTCATGGATTAGCACAAGGGTTCTAAAAAAAAGGAACAGAAGGAATTTGATGTAAAATTTTTAAGCACAAAATGAATCATAAATAAGACATAAATGTTGACAACCAATAATATAATAAAAATTAATACCAAACAAGGAGGGAGGGGAAGTTAGGGGCAGGGAGCTTAAGGGCAGGGAGTATAAGAGGCGGGGAGTGTAAGGGGCGGGGAGTATAAGAAAGGGGGTGTAAGGGGCCCCTCGAACAGAACGGCTGACCCCAGCCTGGCCCCCTCTGTTGAAATGGTCTAAGAAGCATCACTGCAAAAACACTGCGAGTTTCACAACTCTATCTCTCTAATGACTTTCTGGTGGGTCGTTGTGTTGGCTCAGTTTAAGTAAACTTCAATTTTCCCCAAGCAAACAGCCGGGGACCGGCGAAGCCACGGTCTGAGCCAGGACTGTAGCAACAGAGCTGTTATAAGGCCAAAGGCAAGTGGAAACAAGCCAAGCTTTCTTGACATAACAGTCCAGTCTATCGAGGGAGCCCTGACTACAACATGGGGGAAGTGTAAATATCCTCAGACCTACACTAGAAGACTCACTTCTGCCCGCTTTGGCTGTAGACTGAAAGAACACGGCCAAGTTTCTAAAAAAAAAAGAGAAAAGATTGTCACACGATGATGACTTTGCTTACACTGAGGATCATTTAGCTGTAGGTGAAAGGTGTCTGGGTAACACGTCAGTGCCGCTGCTGAGTAATCTTTCTCTACACGCTGATAACTCATCAAGAATCATCTCAACAAAATGATGTTTGGGTGAAAATGTTTGCAAAGGTTTTGGAGCTGCAATCAAATTTCCCTAGATTTCCTTCCATTTAATGGTCATTTAAACGCGAAAACTACACTGGCTTTGGAAAAAGTCTTGGCGTCTAATCCATCTCTCATCTCTCAGACGTTTGAAGGAAACCCAAAGCCCTTTCTACGAGCGTCCGAAGCGAACGGCCGCCAAGCATCTCAAACATGTTCGTGGCTCTGTTGTTGTTGTTTTCCTTTTTCAATCAAGACTCGTCGTTCCATCCGTGGCCAAGGGGCACGAGACGCCATGTGATTCTTTTGTTCGACCTCCAAACATTTCCTGCTCGGAACGGGGAACAAAAACCACATGATTCGGCTCATATGTGGAAAACTGTCCGCATTTCTTTCTTTTTTTTTTTCTTCTTGCCTTTGTGGTATGGGAAGAAAGACGCTTCCAAGAAGTCCAGACAGACAGACTGAGTTAATAAGAGTGTGTTTCATCTTTCATTAACATCCATCTGAATGGAAAGCTGTTTTTATAGGAAATGCCACACAATCAGATCAAAGAGTAAATACACCTGTGGTAGGTGAACCCGAAGGTTAGCGGATTTGTCTAAGATTCAGATTGTGGTGAACAAACAGCTGGAACCTTAAATGAAACTAAATCATGTAGCTTTTTTTTTTTAACACAAAGTGGTGTAGGATTCTACGCAGGCTAATAATAAACGGTGCTGAAAACCACATGTGGTGTCCGTCCTGTTAAACCTTCCTTCCTGCTTTCCTTCCCTCGTTCTCAGAATCTCTGGCTGACAAGAAAGCGGCACACAGAAGCATCCGTGCTAAGAAAACAAAACGCCGTACGGTCCAACCTGAAGAACTTTACTGGCTCGCTCTGGTACTTTGGTGACAATAACGCATTGTTCGATGAAAAACCTTCGGGACTGAAGTCCTTGAGAACGTTTTTCTTTAGCTCCTGCTAAGACGTCGTCGGATCAAACCTTCACACGAAAGGAGTTGTTTTTGTAACAAGCTTATGACTGGTTTTGTTTGAAAGCCATTACATAAAAAAGAAGCTATTTAAGAATTCTTTTGGCATTGAACTAAAAAGCCTGTCATGTAGGTTGTATAGTTATAGCTATAATTTTATGACAACAGCATTACATTTTCCTAACAGTTCCTCTAAGAAAGAAAACTATATATCCTGCAAATTAACTCATGTTGAAACACTCACTCATTCATTCACTCATCTTCTACCACTTATCCGAACTACCTCGGGTCACGGGGAGCCTGTGCCTATCTCAGGCGTCATCGGGCATCAAGGCAGGATACACCCTGGATGGAGTGCCAACCCATCACAGGGCACACACACACACACTCTCATTCACTCACACAATCACAGACTACGGACAATTTTACAGAGATGCCAATCAACCTACCATGCATGTCTTTGGACCGGGGGAGGAAACCGGAGTACCCGGAGGAAACCCCCGAGGCACGGGGAGAACATGCAAACTCCACACACACAAGGCGGAGGCGGGAATCGAACCCCCAACCCTGGAGGTGTGAGGCGAACGTGCTAACCACTAAGCCACCGTGACCCCCATGTTGAAACACAAATTTTTTAAAAATACAAAACTCGTGAGAAATCTTAACGTGATGCCGTCTTAATTCTGGATTCTCTCAGATTGGTCAGAAGGATTTGATGAATAATCTTTAACATCAGTTCTGAGAGAACTGCAGCTCCAAATCACAGATATTAATATTAATACTAATTAATGAGCCACAGACACATTTGTTGGTATTTTTGTTATGTTGAGGCTGCAAAAGGCAAAACGCTCGCTAAACTAAAAGAAACGTCTGATGTCGTCTCTGTGAGTCTGATCTAAAGTGAGTCAGGACTTTTTCTTTTTCTTTCAGCGTGTTTTAGACGTGTGTTTTTCCCTCTGTTGAGAATCTTACACTGAAGTTTAGTCTTGAAGATAAATCTGAGCTGCTTTTTAGATGAACAAACGCTCGGAGCGTCTCCGAGAGAAAACGCACCGAACTTTTCTATGAAGAAAAACAGAAATAGTGATGAAACTCTACACATTCTTAAAGTCCTGAGTGTCTACTTTCATATGAGTAAATATGAACATGAACACAACACGTTTCCTCTGGAAATAAGAGTTAAACTGCAAAAACAGATTAGAGCCGATAGCTTTAGGTTCGCGTCCAGTGTGTAAAGAATATTCCTGAGTAGGGAGTAATCGCCATTTCACTCCTCTACTCTATGATAATCTATCTGGGCTTCGTAGTCGTAAATAAAAAGCTGACAGAAAGACAATAAAACTGAAATCGCACTTTAACGGATAATCTAACAGCAGAAATCTCGTCTCGTCTCGATGCCGCTCATCGTTCTACTACGATGACGACTGTCTTCCCAGTTTAGAATTGTAAATGGTGAGGAAATGATGAAAACCAGGGGAAAGTTTCAGGTAGTTGTGTTATTGTCTCAACGCTGCACAACGGTCATGGGGAAGTCTTTCCATATCTATATTGGGATTTCCTTGGGTGTGCTACGGGTCACAACAGGAAGCTGGAAAGGCAGTGAATTATTTGCTGTTGTTGTTGTTGTTGTTGTTTTTCATGTCTGCATTGCAGAAAGTCAGCATCTTCAGCATCTACACATGACCTCTGGTGAGGATCTCTCTGCTTTATGATGCCACCGTAACACTATCAAAGAAGCGGAAAACGACCTCCAGGAAAAAAAGCAAGTCCATAAAACTGATGGCTCCATCAGTGGTGAAAGCGAGAAAGGAGACTCCATCCTTCCATCCTGTCTGCTGTCGGGTAGGCATGGAATTGATTTTAAGGACTGGTTGGAGATGGTGGACTCTCGGTGGAAAAACAAAGAGCCGAAACATGATAACCTGTTGCCCTTCCTGAAGAGTCAGAGGAGGAGCTTATGGCATGTGTCTCTTGTTCCCCTCCTCTCTCACTCTCTCTCTCTCTCTCTCTCTCTCTCTCTCTCGTCCGAGTGTTCTCTCAGCCTGGCCTCTGGCTGCTCACCAGTCCAGGCCTTAAATCAGGAAGCCTGTGTCAGCGCTGACAGTTTGTTTAACTCGTGTCAGTTTGGGAAACACCCATGAACATCAAACCCCCCAGATTCTTTCCACTTCGCACCTAAAGAGTGTGAGATAAGAGAAAGCCAACACCTCACACATTCCAGCTTCGACCTAGCGCTGTATGAGACGCATGAAACCGCTTTTAAAATATCTAGAAAATACACGGAATTGCGCATCCGATATAAATAACTCTTAAGATTTCTTGTAAAACTTACGAATAAGTTGTTTTCTGTTCGCTTCATAACTAAATAAAAATCCTGTAATTACAAACTCGGCGAGGTGAAGACAATCTTTCAAATCCGCTTCAAACAGAAATGTTTTCAGACGTCTCAGCCCTCCATCCATGGTGCGAGATGAGCGTGTGTAAGGGGTGTGTGTGTGTGTGTGTGTGTGTGTGTGTTTGTGTGTGTAAGTGAACCCCTACTGCCAGCAAATCTGTTCCACACTTAACGCCTATTTCTCAACTGGACTTAAAACTTCCTAAAAACTTCAGCAGCAAGTGGAAAAGACAAGCGTGCTTTATGGGGAGAAGGAAGCCAAAGGCATCAAATGTGGCCACATGGAAAGAAAAGTCCAGCTGGACCAGTAAAACCTACGTCTGACTCTAAATCGTCAGATTTACACAACGGATCAAGCTCTGAGGTGTTCATTCAACACTGTATGTCGAGTTCTGATGCAGTGTTGGGATTGTTCAACACAACAGGAGGTGGATAAATGATAAATATATAAAATAAGTAGGAGAGAGAAAGAGAGAGAGAGAGAGAGAGACAGAGAGAGAAAGACAGATGAGAGAGAGGTGAGAGAGAGAGAGAGAGAGAGAGAGAGAGAGAGAGAGAGAGAGAGAGAAAGACAGATGAGAGAGAAGTGAGAGAGAGAGAGAGAGAGAGAGAGAGAGAGAGAGAGAGAGAGAAAGACAGATGAGAGAGAGGGAGAGAGAGAAAGAGAGAGGTGAGAGAGAGAGAGAGAGAGAGAGAGAGAGAGAGGAAGAGAGAGAGACAGAGACGGAGAGATGTAAGAGAGAGAGACAGACAGAGAGAATGAGAGAGACACAAAAAGAGAGAGAAAGAGAGAAAGAGAGAGAGAAAAACACTACAATGGATAAAGAGATAAAGGTTCCCTTCATGTTATGTATAATTATGTAACTATATAACAAGGTTATATATAATGAAAAAGGAAAACAAGTCTTTCAATCCCACGACATCCATGCTGAATAAATTAAACGGTGCTCCAATAGTATTGGCACCCTACAAAAAAAAGTGATCCTAAATCCAAGCTAATCCTTTATTATATCACTGTCATCAACTATTTTTTAACTACTTTAACAGTGAATTGGACACTGGACATAGATTCCAAACAGTTTACATGAGTAATAATTATTAATACTGTAAATAAAAAAAATACTCCACACTTTAATTATTGACTGTGCACAAAAGAACAAGTTAAAAAATCCCGACTCAGCACTGAAGCACTTACTCAACACCCTGATAGCTTTGTGGTTTGTGTTCAGCAGGTTGTTCTCTGTTATCACTGCTATAACATACCTATATAACTTACCTCTATAACATACCTCTAACATACCTATATAACACATCTGTATAACATACTCTATAACAAACCTCTATAACATACTCTATAACATACTCTATAACAAACCTCTATAACATACTCTATAACATACTCTATAACATACTCTATAACATACCTCTATAACAAACCTCTATAACATACTCTATAACAAACCTCTATAACATACTCTATAACATACCTCTATAACATACCTCTATAACAAACCTCTATAACATACTCTATAACAAACCTCTATAACATACTCTATAACATACCTCTATAACACACCTCTATAACATACTCTATAACATACCTCTATAACATACTCTATAACATACTCTATAACATACCTCTATAACATACTCTATAACATACCTCTATAACACACCTCTATAACATACTCTATAACATACCTCTATAACATACGCTATAACATACTCTATAACATATTTCTATAACATATCTCTATAACATACTCTATAACATACCTCTATAACACACCTCTATAACACACCACTATACCATACTCTATAACATACCTCTATAACATACTCTATAACATACCTCAATAACATACCTCTATAACATACTCTATAACATACCCCTATAACATACTCTATAACATACCCCTATAACATACTCTATAACATACCCCTATAACATACTCTACAACATACCTCTATAACACTCTATAACACACCTCTATAACATTACAACATACCTCTATAACATACTCTATAACATACCTCTATAACTTACTCTATAACATACCCCTATAACATACTCTATAACACACCTCTATAACATACTCTATAACATACTCTATAACACACCTCTATAACATACTCTATAACATACCTCTATAACATTACAACATACCTCTATAACACACCTCTATAACATACTCTATAACATACCTCTATAACATACTCTATAACACTCTATAACATACCCCTATAACATACTCTATAACATACCCCTATAACATACTCTATAACATACCTCTAAAACATACTCTATAACATACCCCTATAACATACTCTAAAACATATCTCTATAACATACTTTATAACACACCTCTATAACATACTCTATAACATACTCTATAACATACTCTATAACATACCTCTATAACATTACAACATACCTCTATAACACACCACTATAACATACTCTATAACATACTCCATAACATACTCTACAACATACCTCTATAACATACTCTATAACATACTCTATAACATACCTCTATAACATTACAACATACCTCTATAACATACCTCTATAACACACCTCTATAACATACCTCTATAACACACCTCTATAACACACCACTATAACATACTCTATAACATACCCCTATAACATACTCTACAACATACCACTATAACATACCTCTATAACACACCACTATAACATACTCCATAACATACTCTACAACATACCTCTATAACATACCTCTATAACACACCTCTATAACATACTCTATAACATACTCTATAACATACCTCTATAACATTACAACATACCTCTATAACATACCTCTATAACACACCTCTATAACATACCTCTATAACACACCTCTATAACACACCACTATAACATACTCCATAACATACTCTACAACATACCTCTATAACATACCTCTATAACACACCTCTATAAAATACTCTATAACATACCTCTATAACACACCTCTATAACATACCTCTATAACACACCTCTATAACACACCACTATAACATACTCCATAACATACTCTACAACATACCTCTATAACATACCTCTATAACACACCTCTATAACATACTCTATAACATACTCTACAACATACCTTTATAACATACCTCTATAACATACTCTATAACATACCTCTATAACACACTCTATAACATACCTCTATAACATACTCTATAACATACCCCTATAACATACTCTATAACATACCTCTATAACACACCTCTATAACATACTCTATAACATACTCTATAACATACCTCTATAACATACTCTATAACATACTCTATAACATACCTCTATAACATACTCTATAACATACCTCTATAACATACTCTATAACATACCTCTATAACATACTCTATAACATACCTCTATAACATACTCTATAACATACCTCTATAACATACTCTATAACATACCTCTATAACATACTCTATAACATACCTCTATAACATACTCTATAACATACCTCTATAACATACTCTATAACATACTCTATAACATACCTCTATAACATACTCTATAACATACCTCTATAACATACTCTATAACATACCTCTATAACATACCTCTATAACATACTCTATAACATACCTCTATAACATACTCTATAACATACTCTATAACATACTCTATAACATACTCTATAACATACCTCTATAACATTACAACATACCTCTATAACATACTCTATAACACACCTCTATAACATACTCTATAACACACCTCTATAACATTACAACATACCTCTATAACACACCTCTATAACATACTCTATAACATACCTCTATAACATTACAACATACCTCTATAACATACTCTATAACACACCTCTATAACATACCTCTATAACATACTCTATAACATACCTCTATAACATTACAACATACCTCTATAACACACCTCTATAACATACTCTATAACATACCTCTATAACATTACAACATACCTCTATAACATACTCTATAACACACCTCTATAACATACCTCTACAACATACCTCTATAACACTATGGTGTTAACATCCTACGCCGTGATCCAGACGCACGCGCTCCCTGTAACGGCAGGAATAACGATCAGCAGATCACCGAATAATGAAGAGAAGAAAGGAAGAAATTCCGATTCCAGACATCCGACACACCGCACGGGAGAAAAACCCGAACGCGACTAAAAAGTTTTACTGGAATAAGGAAGTCAGCAGCTGAAGCAGCGCGCTGTTTAACACACACAAACGCTCGCGCGCGCACACACACACACACACACACAAACGCGTGCGCCCACACTCACGTTCGCAGCGCGCGACCAATGAATAGCGAGAGTCGAGCTCTTTCTCTCTCTCTCTCTCACTGTCTCTCTCTCTCACTCTCTGTCTGTCTCTCTCTCTCACTCCCTCTCTCACTCTGTCTCTCTCTCTTTCTTTCTCTCTCTCTTTTCTCTCTCTCTCTCTCTTTTCTCTCTCTCTCTCTCTCTGTCTCTTTCTTTCTCTCTCTCTCTTTTCTCTCTCTCTCTCTCTCTCTCTCTCTCTCTCTCTCTCTCTCTGTCTCTCTCTCTCTTTTCTCTATCTTTGTCTCTCTCTCTCTCTCTCTCGCTCTCTCTCTCTCTCTGTCTCTGTCTCTCTCTCTTTTCCCTCTTTGTCTCTCTCTCTTTTCTCTATCTTTGTCTCTCTCTCTCTCTCTCTCTCTCTCTCTCTCTGTCTCTGTCTCTCTCTCTCTCTCTCTGTCTCTCTCGCTCTTTTCTCTAACTTTCTCTCTCTCTCTCTCTCTCTCTCTCTCTCTCTCTCTCTCTCTCTCTCTCTCTCTTTTCTCTGTCTCTCTCTCTCTCTCTCTCTCTCTCTCTCTCTTTCAAACTCACTGGGCAACTCTAACGGATCCTCTGACTTCCGGTGACATCAGCTCTCCACTGTTACTATGGTTACCTGTCCCCCTCCTCTACCGGTCCTGTGTACACTTAAACACACTGTGTGTGAGTCGAGTCACCGTGGGTCCAGCAGGAGGTCTGCACTTTAACTAGGACCTCAGTTCATCCTTACAGTAAATAAAGTACTGTAGACTTATACTGTAGATTTACACTTCAACCACTTGCACATCTGTTATACGGGTTTAGTCACTAGATGGAGACAAACCTTTAAGATCATGAAGATGAATTATCTCTCCTGAGTGATTGTGTTTGTCAAATCTCGGGGCTGTGACGTATTTTCTTGAAGAAAAAGGAAGGAACTCAGGCTTGGTATCACTGCTTTGGTATCACTGCGTCACTGCGAATGTTCCCATCCTCCTGTTTCTCAGTATCAGAAATAAACAGCATATAAAACAGATCTCATTGGTACTTACTCTTCTGGGTTTTTATGATGGAGCCCAAGTTCATTTCTGTTCATCAGCGTCTCACAGACTTTGTGTTAAAGCTCATTTATGTATTGCAGACACATAATGACAGCAAAAACCTTTATTTAAAGTGCTTTTTTTCACCCAGTCCTTTCTGAAGCAGACTTTCCGAAGTTATTTATCGGTTGGAGGAAAAAGAAGGTCTGAAGTTAATCCAAGTGTGAACATCAGCACAGAGAATCTGAAGCTCTCACCTGTCTCCTTCATTCATCTTCTGCCTCTTATCCGAACTACCTCGGGTCACGGGGAGCCTGTGCCTATCTCAGGCGTCATCGGGCATCAAGGCAGGATACACCCTGGACGGAGTGCCAACCCATCGCAGGGCACACACACACTCTCATTCACTCACGCAATCACACACTACGGACAATTTTCCAGAGATGCCAATCAACCTACCATGCATGTCTTTGGACCGGGGGAGGAAACCGGAGTACCCGGAGGAAACCCCCGAGGCACGGGGAGAACATGCAAACTCCACACACACAAGGCGGAGGCAGGAATCGAACCCCCAACCCTTAAGCCACCAACTACCAATAAGCCACCGTGCCCCCTGCCTGTCTCCTGTCTACTGAAATTAAAATCGTGAATTTAACAAGACATTAAAAGTGTGTTAACGTGTCGCACGATGTTATTCTGAGTGTGACTTGTCTGGTTGTTTGGTGTTAATAAGACATGATCCGCAGCTCTACAGAAGATCAACATGTTATGCTTTAAGTCTTAAGAAATCTGTCCTGTTGACTCTATTTTTACAGATTTGGGTCATTAGCCACCTAAACGAGGCATGTTTTAACTAGAGCATAATGGCAGGGACATAACCATTGATCTGATTAATAAACAGAATGGCTTACTTTAATCCAGACGCTGTACTATTTGTGCTTAATGCTCATAATACAATGAAACCAGTGTATTTGTAATACATTTTTTCTATTCAGACACCAATGGGGGCACAAACTTTTGCACTCACGTGCACTTTAGCTCCTTACAGAAAATGAACAATATGATGTGACTTTTTATTTTGTCTGTATTGACTGCGGTAATTCTATATCTAATGAAGTGACGTGACATACGGCTAAGTACGGTGACCCGTACTCAGAATTCGTTCTCTGCATTTAACCCATCCAAAGTGCACACACACACACACACACAGCAGTGCACACACACACCGTGAACACACACCCGGAGCAGTGGGCGGTCATTTATGCTGCGGCGCCCGGGGAGCAGTTGGGGGGAGTTCGGTGTCGTGGTATTGCCGGCCTGAGACTTGAACCCACAACCTTAGGGTTAGGAGTCAAACTCTCTAATCATTAGGCTACGACTTCCCCAATGAACACGTTTAAATCTTCTGCCCTTTATGTTCATTATATACATCTTGATTTCATGCAAACATTTGTGTTGAATCTCTGTTCTTCTGACATGCCACTTGATCCAGCATTTAATTATTACAGTAAAGCGTCTTATATGTTAAACTGTTGAATAATTAATCTTTTTACTGTGAATTAAAGCTCGATTCCAGCAGTTAATTGTCCTATAATGAGTCCTAATGTCTGTCCGTTTGACTTAATCTCTTCTCCTTCATTTATTCAATATAATTTATTCGATAATTGGATTCATAATGTTTCCATTTTCCAAAGTTTCAGCTCACACGCTTGCTTACTCGTTTCCTCTTTTGAGTTGTAGCAGGCTTTTACGTAACGACGACTGCAATGGAAATTTTTCTACACAAAACTTCCTTTAGTCATTTATAGGTTTAGTCTATAATTAAGTGCACTGAGCCATACAGTGATGTGGGAGTTTGTTATGTCTCTATTTACAACGTTAAAAAAAAAAAAAAAAACAAGTCAGAATGTGGGTTTGGATGGAAATCAGGTTTTATTGAAAGGATCTGATTTTAAAGAGGAAATGAATGATGAGAATCAAGCAGGTCGAGGGTCAAATCTACAACCCAGTGAAGTGTCGTTGGCACGTGAGTCGACTCGTATCTCTGAATCGATTCGGGTCTTTGATGTGGCTCTTTAAGGTGAACGTGGAGAGACATAAACGTGTGTTAAAGGGCAGCCTTCGGTGCCTTTCTGACTGAACTGTTATTACACCCAAGTAAATTTTTATACAATGTACAAATCTAAGATATTGTTGTTGTTTTTTTGTTCATATCCAGTTCCTATATTTATCCTAGTCAAGGTCATGATGGATCAGGAGCTTATCCCAGTTACGCTAGATACCATGCACACACTGATTTCACACCAAGAGGCCAATTTACTTAATTGGCTACTCATAGTTTTTCACCTCCTTTTTTTTTTTTGCAGCAAAAAGATGGATTCTCACTCTTGCCTTTTCACACTTATTGCTTGCAGTCGAAGAGAAGAATAATAGAAATTCAGGTCAGAGAGAGAGAGAGAGAGATGAGAGATGTCCATGATTAGAGTGGGAGGGGATAGAGCTTGTAATAATCAGCAACGTTCTGCTTTCTGCTCATTCACCTTGCAGAGACTTCTGCTTTTTAAAAAAAATCAATCGCCAAATATACAAAGACGAGTTAAGATGAACTTTTTTCTATATTATCAGATTTAGACTGCTTTGCAGAAAGCACCACTGGCCACTGACCTGATTGTAGGAATATAAAGATGTTTGTGTGCTCACGTACCGTGTGCTCACGTACCTTCATTCATATCGTATGTGTCTTGCTTAAATCTAGCCACCCGTGGTGGTAGAAAGTTTCACCGGTTTCTCTGATGTGCATCAGTCGGCGCCAGTCTCCGGCCTTTCAAATTAATAAAGCATGTCGAATCTAACATCACTGTGCCTCAGACTGAGCAATCAGCTGCCTGCGTCACCTAGAAGAGGCATAAAAAAGACGAATGATAATAGATGCAGCATAAAGATGGATCATTTTAAGGTTATGGAGTACAGCGCTGAAGATGAGACTGACTGATGGTGTGTGTAACGTGCAGGTGAATTCGAATGAGTTCTGTGTCTTATCTGTATGACAGCTGGTGATGACTGATGAAAAGCTCTTTTTCATGAAAAGTGGTGCGTCCGCAGCCAGCAGGCCGGCACAATAGAGGCCCCGGAGACGTGCAGAGACGTGCAGATGCGTCCAGGCTGCATGCATAATGCCATATAAGCAAGTCAGGAGAGACGTTCCAACTCCATGTGAAGGACACTTCATGTGCTCAAGTATTGAAATGACTTTTCTAAATAAATCCACCGTTCAAAAACTGAAGTACAGCTTCAGATTCTTCACTTGAGTTACTAGAGAAAAGTATAAACAAGTACGCTTGATAATAAAAGCAAAAAATCTGTGTGTATAATTTGTTCTGCTAACTGGAGTGACGCTGGCTAACAGTTACACTGTGTACACTAGCAGTCAGGAATAGTTATAGTATTATTTTGGCTAAACTACAAGGCAGGGTTGCTAGCAAGTTAGCTAACTTTACACAAGGGATACGAGGCATGCGTAGCTAATCGATCAGTCATGAGTATTTTGGTTTTGCCCCATTTGCATAATGAATAATTCATGATCTTTATTTGCATGCAGTGTTCCAGGTTTCCTCCTACTCCTTTACGTAAATCTGGGAAACATGCAGTTAATCGCATCTTATTGAATGTTTTAATTTAGGTCAGTATCTATCTGCAAATGCTTACAGATCATTCCGGTAACACGTTTATACGTAGTTGCACACGCCATGATCAGATTGTCCTGCACACATCATATCATCTACAACACATCCTGCGTTTCCTGGAAAAAAGAATATTAAGAGAATTAATGTGTAAAGGTTTTCTGTTACAGGCCAAGCGAGAGAGACTGAGAGAGAGAGAGAGAGAGAGAGAGACAAAGAGAGAGAGAGAGAGGGAGAGAGAGAGACAGAGAGAGAAAGAGAGAGAGACAGAGAGAGAAAAAGAGAGAGAGAGAGAAAGAGAGAAAGAGAGAGAGAGACTGTTGAGTAAATGACTAATTTTTGCCTCTATAACATAAGTTTGTTCCTGTTCTCACTATTTTCATGGACGTTCCACAAGATTAAATTTGTTTTTTGTTGTTGTTGTTTCTAAATGAATAACAATATGACATGGCACTCATAAAAATTGCCCCTGGTAAATTGCTCTGCATTACAAAAAGAGCTAATCAACTTTTACCTCCTCCATCAGGCTTAAAGCAACGATTCTGCGAAGTCTATTAAACAAAGCACACAGTACACGGTCTCAAATAATTGCAGGAACCGAGTTTAATTTCCGTTTGCATCCAAAAGTTTTATCACGTTGTAGAAAGCCCGCGTGATCCGAGTCCTTCCCACTTCAGAGGCGTTTCCTTCAGCAGCGTTAACCTTTCGGCATCAGTTACAGCCCCCCTGCAACCTCAGAATTGTAGCTGCTTCCTGTGAATAACTGCGACTTAATTGTTACAGTTACTGATTATATTCAGGATCTATCTTTAACCATGGATACAAGTTCACACAATATAACACAGGATTCTGAGCTAGCTTGCTAGCACCCCTTGCCTCTCCGTCACACAATATACTTTATAATTAACCTAATGTTAGCTAGCTTGTTAGTGACCCTGATCATTGGTTTTACACATTATAATATTCAACACAACGTTTCCCAGCATGTTAGCAACTCTGGCAAACAGCTTACATACTATTATTTAGGCTAAACTTAGCTAGTTTGCTATCGCTCACTATCAATGCTTAACACTATATAGCTTGCTTGACTCTTGGCTGCTAGTTTAAAAAATAAACTGCATAGCCTAATGTTAACTAGCCTCTGTGCAATCCTGCCAACTAGCTTAGGCAATATATATTAAGCTTAACGTTAGGCTACATGTTTATACAATTTTACAGTTACCTTAATGTTTGTTAGTTTGCTTCTGAGGCTAGCTAACTTGTTAGAGACTCTTAGCTGCTAGTTTTCACACTATAAGCGTAACATTTGTTAGCTTTTTAGTGATCCTGACCACTTTTTTTTTTTTTTTTACAAAATATTCTGTTTAGAATAATGTTAGCTAACTTGGTAATGATCTTGGTTTCAAGGCTCATACAATATAATACTCAGCCTAATATTCATGGTCACTAGTTTACACAATATACCAGTTTGTCCGAAGATATCTAGCTTGTTAGCAGTCCTTGTTATTGTTTAACACAATATAACAGTTAGCCCTGTTTTGTTAAAATTGTTATTGACAATGGCTACTGGCTAACAGATTGTATAGCATCTTAGCTTAAATGCTAGCAACCCTAGCCTCTGTTTTAGCCAATAGCATAATGTTAGCTAATTTGTTAGCAATCTTGTCTACTAGCTAACACAGTATAATAGTTAGCTTGATGTTAGCTAGCTTGTTAGTGACTGGCTCTTAGTTTACACAATATAATTGTTATAGCTAGTTTTATGTTCTAATAGCTAGGAATATATCCAGCTAGGCTGCTAGTCGAGACAAAATAATTATAGATAGCAACATAACATGCAGTGCCTGTGTAGTAGGATCTAAACTCAGTCAGTTTGGGGTTTTGCTCTTATGTTCCAGAGGCTTGGGTTTACACAAGTTGTCTTTCTGCATATTTTTTGCATGCTGCAGGATCTGTCTGATTCATGCGAAGGCAAATTCGGAGATGCAATTCCCATTTTGCCTCATTATCTCCACAGCATGAATATTCACGGTCTTATTAATTACAGTAAATCAGATGCATATTCCTGACTCCACACTCAGCGGCCCAGACATCCAAATGGAAGAATTTCATTAGAAACAAACAAAAGCAGATGAGGATGAGGAGCGGGTTGAAGTGTGAAGAATATAACTTTGTTATAACACAGCAGCCTTTCTTGTTTGAGATTTATTATTATTTATTTATTTATTATTACAGATGTATTATTATTATTATTATTATTATTATTATTATTATTATTATTATTATATTTGAATCCTTGTCATCATTAATAACATACATACATAATTTGACTTTATCTGAGTGATTTTTATGCTATTAAAATTTATTTTTGATGTTTTTGTAAACTGGATTTCCTTTTTTTCAACAGGGCAGTGATTTATGCTAATTGAAGTGTTTTTTCCCTTTGTACTGTGCTCGTTAAGTGACTCAACATGTCTGACTCACAAAATCTCTCAAACGGACGCATTTTTTAATGTGGAGTATTCCATTTATGGTCACACTGACAAAAATTGGGATGTCGGTGTTAATCACGGCGATGATCATGATAACAAGTATTATGATCGGTTTGTCGTAAACACGCTCGCCAAACCAATCACTGCCTCGCTTTGTAGATTAGCCCTGCACTTTAATTGTCTTTCAATTATGGGTCCATTTTTACTGAAGTAGGAGAAATGCTAATGCGTGGACTGGGACACAGGGCTTGTAAATGGATTTATTGTGGAAAATGAGTCCTTGAATTCATCCATTAATTAGCAGCTGAAGCCTCAAAGCCAAGAATAATCATTTACAAAAAGAAATAATAGTAATGTGTGTGCCCTGAGGTTAACGGCAGGAAGCAAGGAAATGATCTGTGCAGTACATTTAAAGACACTAAAAGAGGCATTAATGCAATGCACTTAAGAGTAAATTGTGCATTTAAAAATAAATATAAGACTTTGCTGGACTTTACTGGAATGATTTCCTAAATTATTTTTCTAGCATGTGCATTTTTCTGCCTGCCATAAAGTGCTTTTGGGAGGAAATTCATTTCGGACCAAATTCAAAGGAGCTGTTCGTTCATAATTTGTCAGGTTCACTTAAAGAAATAAAAAAAATGATCCTCTTGATCCTGCAATATAGAATTACTGAGCATGTTGTATGGTTTGTTATAAAATCAAAGTTTTATACACTTCCACTCCACGTGGGGAAGTCGTGGCCTACTGGTCTAACTCCTAACCCTAAGGTTGTGGGTTCGAGTTTCGGCCCGGCCACGACTGAGGTGCCCTTGAGCAAGGCACCGAACCCCCCCAACTGCTCCCCGGGCGCCGCAGCATAAATGGCTGCCCATTGCTCCGGGTGTGTGTTCACGGTGTGTGTGTGTGCACTTTGGATGAGTTAAACGCAGAGAACAAATTCTGAGTATGTGTCACCGTACTTAGCCGTATGTCACGTCAGATCCTCAGATCAGATCCTCCTCCAGTCGCCTCATAGTTTTGTTTTCTTTACGAAAAATCAAAGCCTGGATCTTAACACTACAGGAAGTGTGTCTGTTTATTCTCCAGCACTTCATCAATATAACATATGTATTCTTGTTGAATTTAAACTCTGTCAGTCTCAGGTTCACTGTAAATATATGCAAATCTATTTTCTGCAGTTCTACAAAAAAAAAAAAAAAAAAAAAAAGCTTTTTGATGTTATGATGTAATAGCCGACAAATTTGATTCGTTTTCATGCAAAGGTTGAAGGCAATAATGTGCAACGCCTTCTCCGAGGGCTTGCTGTAAAATGGAACTAGGTAATACGTCGACGGTTTTGCAAGCCCGGTGGAGACGTGAGCTTTTTTTAGGCTCGTGGTGTGCAGATAGCACTGAGGCACGGGATAAATTCCCATCACTTATTTCTCCGCTTCACCGAGCTGCTGCGTGTTATAACGGAGCAGACGACTCGAGGGATAAGGGAAATGACTCAGAACCAAGCTCCGAGTAGATTATGAGGATGTATTCAGTACAATCAAATGTGTAACATTTAAAGTAGTAAGAAGTTTTACAATTCTAATCAAATTTCCAATCTGTATGGGTTTTTTCCCATTTTTTGGGAGAAATGTGATATTTTTGTGAGGTTGAAAGATATATTAGTCAGCAAGTGAACAGTGTTTTCTCAAAGTTGTTGTGTTGGAAGCAGGAAAAACGAGCAAGAGACAAATTCTGATGGCGAATCGATCAGAGCGTCTCCCAAACAGCAGATGTTTATGAAGTCATCGTCTGATCCGATCGCACAAAAGAGCGACTGTGACACAAATTGCTGAAAAAGTGACTGCTGACTCTGACGGGGGGACACGGTGGCTTAATGGTTAGCACGTTCGCCTCACACCTCCAGGGTTTGGGGTTCGATTCCCGCCTCCACCTTGTGTGTGTGGAGTTTGCATGTTCTCCCCGTGCCTTGGGGGTTTCCTACGGGTACTCCGGTTTCCTCCCCTGGTCCAAAGACATGCATGGTAGGTTGATTGGCATCTCTGGAAAATTGTCCGTAGTGTGTGATTGCGTGAGTGAATGAGAGCGTGTGTGTGTGTGTGCCCTGTGATGGGTTGGCACTCCGTCCAGGGTGTATCCTGCCTTGATGCCCGATGACGCCTGAGATAGGCACAGGCTCCCCGTGACCCGAGGTAGTTCGGATAAGCGGTAGAAAATGAGTGAGTGAGAGAGTGACTCTGACAGAAATGAGTCAGAACACATAAAGCATCACAGCTTGCTGCGTATGCAAAATTCAATAAAAACTCAATTAAATTAAATTCAATTATATAAAATGTAAAAGTAGTAAGAGACAGATCCAGTTTTTGATTTTGTGTGTGAAAGTATTCAGTGTTGCCTCGTAAAGGTTGATAGATTAAAAGCACCAGGTCTCAATAAAAATTCTCCCTCTGTTATTTAAAACAAATCTATTTCATGCCTAAGATATGAAATGAGACATACAAGCGCACACACACACACACACACACACCAGGAACCCACTAACAAGCAGTAAAAGCCCTTTTATTTTTTATTAATGCTTTCAAGTGCACTCCAAATAGGTTCATACAGTGAAGATTAAAGCTACCATACTTTCCACACTAGATGCAGTAGATATGGCACATAGGGGCAGAGACATGTGTACCTGTGGGTATGTGCATAAAATGTGCAAAAATACCTATTTTCCCATGTGTGGGAAAGAATGGAGGACAGATGAGTTTATAGACTCTCTGCAACATGAAAAGCTGTGTTTAATGATAGTAATGAATCAAAGAACTATGAACAAAAATAAAAGATACAGATGGATGCAGAAAAAAAAGGCCCGGTTGCTTCTGCCAGGAGGTTAGAAAAACAAAGCATAAAGACAGTTGCTGAGTAAAAAATTATTAAAGATAAATAAGATAATTGGCGGGGGCACGGTGGCTTAGTGGTTAGCACGTTCGCCTCACACCTCCAGGGTTGGGGGTTCGATTCCCGCCTCCACCTTGTGTGTGTGGAGTTTGCATGTTCTCCCCGTGCCTCGGGGGTTTCCTCCGGGTACTCCAGTTTCCTCCCCCGGTCCAAAGACATGCATGGTAGGTTGATTGGAATCTCTGGAAAATTGTCCGTAGTGTGTGATTGCGTGAGTGAATGAGAGTGTGTGTGTTTGTGCCCTGCGATGGGTTGGCACTCCGTCCAGGGTGTATCCTGCCTTGATGCCCAATGACGCCTGAGATAGGCACAGGCTCCCCGTGACCCGAGGTAGTTCGGATAAGCGGTAGAAAATGAATGAATGAAAGATAATCTGGCCATAACAAAATGTCCCCAGTTTCTGAGAAAGTAGCGTCTCAGTAGTGTCTCAATAGTGTCTCTTCATTAGTGTCTCAGAGATGTGTCAGTACTGTCTCAGTGGTGTCTCACTAGTATCCCTTATTAGTGTCTCAGTCATGTCAGTCTATGTCTCAGTCATAGTGACGAAGCCCCTACCCCAAACATACATGTAAATGAACCCAGGATCAAACGTTTTCTCTACAGACGTCTCCGCATGGAATTTGAACCCTGTGGTATGGATTAGAAACCGAAGTCTGCACACACAAACCAAAGCGTCTGAGTGTTGGCATGGAGGAGTATGTAGGAGCTTCGGGTTTCTCTGACCTTTCACACTGCGTAGAAGATGTTGCTAGGGAACGTGAATGGAGTCGTTGAGCTTTCCGACTCCCACCCCCCACTTTCCTCAACCTTTCCATTTTCCTTCTACTTCTTTTCCTTCTTCTTCTTCTTCTTCTTCTTCTTCTTAACCAACACACTTCTCATTGTATATGAAGTTCATCTGTTTATTTCAGATAGCGACAGTAAACAAATCTCACTGAACCAAGATGCTGAATTGCTTTAATATTTTGAGTCAGGAGCGAGACTGAATGTATGAAGGTTTATTCCACACTCCACAGTAACTCTCAGCTAATGTTCGATTTGGGGATCCTTGCGTTCGGGTGAAATGAAATGACAGCAGTTTGCAACACTCGACCGCAACATGGCTTGGAGACAACTCTCTAAACACTCTGCAGGAATAAAACTCCCGAGCGCTTCATACAGGAGAGCCTGCGAGGTGAAATACTCATTCAATTCTCCTTCTCATATGAATGATTCACTTTGCTTTCTGCTATGGTCTGATGTCCTCACAGACGGCCACGGAGGATCACAAGGAAGAAAAGACAGCATCTAAATGATCCTCGCCTGAGTTACAATGGCATCATTAGCATTACTGCTTAACCCCATTAATAGAGCAAAGGCAGTGGAATTAAGTCTCATTCTTTTGGTCATTTTCAGCTTTGTGGATCAAATCCACAGCCATGTGGTCGATTAACTTTCTATAAACGATAGACAGCTATAGACTCGTGTGTCGGACATAATCCGAGACTGATAATACGAACATAAAAGCATTACTATATCATGAAGGTTTCCGTCCTGATCGATTTGTATTTGTGGTGGGTTTATGGGTCAATGTGCTGATTGAAAAATTTATGTCCTATCCACTTGTCACAAAGCAGTCCTGAAATTAGCTCAAAATATTAGGCTTTTGTAAAAATTAAGAAATTTTTAGACACTTGTGAAAAAAAAAAATGATCGACTCAATTGCTATAAAACAATAAAAAAAAATTGCTATAACTGTCGCGGTGAGACAAAGGCGAGTGAGGCTCCAAATGCAGTTCAGTCTTTTATTAATCCGACACAAGAAACAGGCAAACAGACGGGCAGGCAAAACAGGGCAAAACACTGAGCAACACGGGGAAACAGGAACATAGACACCAACATACAACAACGACCAACACCAGGGACGTGAACAAACAGAGTAGATATAACAAACAGGAACCAATCACAACGCAGAGACAATCAGAGACTAAGACGATACACCGGGGGTGGGATAGAGTCCAATTAGTGTCCATGGTAACAAATGAGTGGGCGGAGCAAACAATTAACAGCAAGGCAGACAGCAGACGGAAACAGGGCAGAACACAGACAGACTCATTACAATAATATATCTTGGTGGCTGAAGATTTTGTTTTTAAACTAGCACAATCTGGCAACCTAGTGTCCTATTTGCGGCATGGGGCCTCGTGATACCTTCCAAAGTGATTCAGATTTCAGTATAATTGTGAGCATGGACTTTATAAAGATCAACATTTGTTAAAAGGCTGAAATACACAACCACCACCACCACCACTTCCCATCGTCATGAAAATTAACTCAAAAACTTTGTTTGTTCTACAATTAATCACATCTAAATGAGCTCTCCATTCTCCATTTGCAGGGATTAATATCTACAATGAGGTCTGGAAGAGCGAATAATTAATTTGCAAATGATACACGGAGACAGCCGAACGAGAGTCTCGTTAGCATATTGCTCTAATGGACTTGTTTATGAGATTATTTGACTAGATAAATTACAGCAGTATGGAAAGCTGCTCTGTGGGGATGTTATCTAGTTTAAATAGACTAGACTTCATAAAATATATATATAGCGTTCGCTCAGTCTTCTGCTTTGTGCTGGCGAATTGTATAACGATTTCACATCCACACGCGTTCGTACGGCGGTATAAACGTCTGTCGAAGAGCGTGATGTGTCTTTGACCTTTATTACTGTGTCTAATGTTTGGTATTTCATGTTCACACACAGCTATCAATTTATCTGCTTTCGCGTGTTAGCAGATGTGTGTGAAGTGAAGCGCAGAATTGTTTTCTTTCATTCCTGCTTCTCTTTTTCTCAATTCCCTGACCGCAAACTAGCTTTAATTGTGAGCGCTTTGAAACGAAGCAACAAAGCCCTGCTCAAATGATAACCAAGACGTGAATAAATTAGAAGAATGGGTTACGGAAGCAATATCAGCTTAGAGAAAGCTGCTTTAATACACCCCCCACCCCCCCACACATATCCACCCACCCAACCAAAAAAAACACACAAGATGTTTATGTATAAAAACGAATCCTTTTTGTCATTTTCTTCTTTGTGGATCAAAAAACACAAGCCTGTTGGTCAGAATCTGTAAACTATAGACAGCTATACAGTAGACCGGTGATAAATAGTTTATAAATGTTATTGTAGCATTAAAAAAATATATAAATAGTTTTCACTCATCTTCACTAAATGCTTATCCCTGCACCGGATTGTGGTGCATCCGTAGCTATTCCCAGGAACCCCGGGTGCACTCTGGAAAAACACCCTTAAAGGCTTAACCTTACAAAAAAGTGTTTCTTTATTGGTATTTTAGAGTCTAAATCCCTTAATTGTGCAGTGAGTCCTTAAAAAACGCTCTTTGTACTAAGAGTTAAACGAGTATCATGAGAGTTTAGCACCATTCATGAAACCAAAGTGCCTTTCTCATGACTCCAGGTTTCCTGGTTAGATCATGAGCTCATATTACTCTGTGTGTGAATGTGAAGGTTCTACTCAGAACATGTATGGGTTCCTCCATTTAAACTCACTCACTCACTCACTCACTCACTCATTTTCTACCGCTTATCCGAACTACCTCGGGTCACAGGGAGCCTGTGCCTATCTTAGGCGTCATCGGGCATCAAGGCAGGATACACCCTGGACGGAGTGCCAACCCATCGCAGGGCACACACACACTCTCATTCACTCACACAATCACACACTACGGACAATTTTCCAGAGATGCCAATCAACCTACCATGCATGTCTTTGGACCGGGGGAGGAAACCGGAGTACCCGGAGGAAACCCCCGAGGCACGGGGAGAACATGCAAACTCCACACACACAAGGCGGAGGCGGGAATCGAACCCCCAACCCTGGAGGTGTGAGGCGAACGTGCTAACCACTAAGCCCCCGTGCCCCCCTTCCTCCATTTAAACAATCAATAAAAAGTATTTGGGTTATTTTAAGTGTATTTTGCTTTGGGTGGATCCCAGGAGACCACCTTTACCTTTTTTATTAGATGTTTTAATGAAAGGATATTAGATGTTTAATTTAAGATTCTGACAGAATGAAATGTATTATGTTTTGTGTGTGTGTGTGTGTGAGAGAGAGAGAGAGATGTTGCTGTCCAAGTGGACCAAAGAAAACTTTCAGAAAACTCAATTATATTTATCTGATTACAAAAAAAAATACACACAAGTGTAATCCAGTAGTCGGTGCTGCAGTAAACAAACAGTAAGCTTCGTCCACAAACCTGTCTGCAGATTTTGTCGCACGATTCCGTTTGCACAACAATGTCACTGATTACTAATAAGTTAATCAGGTATGTTGGTTTGCGTAGGCACACCAACGTGTGCACAGATTTCTCACAACACAAACGCAGCGAGTTACTTGCTGATTGTCCCCTCGTCCACTGATTAGCAGCAGCAGCAGCACTCTGAGGACTGAGCAAGTCAGGTTTAAATATTTGCTTGTGGATTTCTCCAGTCATTAGAGGGTTAGGCATTGGGGAATTTTGCATACATCACATTAATATCAAAGCTGTTTCCAATTCCTTATGATGAACTATGTAATGATATGAGACCATGTTAGGAGTGAGATCTCTGATCTAAACACACCTGATGTCACAACAGCACAGCAGCACAATCACTCTCTCTCACTCATCTTCTACCGCTTATCCGAACTACCTCGGGTCACGGGGAGCCTGTGCCTATCTCAGGCGTCATCGGGCATCGAGGCAGGATACACCCTGGACGGAGTGCCAACCCATCGCAGGGCACACACACACACTCTCATTCACTCACACACTACGGACAATTTTCCAGAGATGCCAATCAACCTACCATGCATGTCTTTGGACCGGGGGAGGAAACCGGAGTACCCGGAGGAAACCCCCGAGGCACGAGGAGAACATGCAAACTCCACACACACAAGGCGGAGGCGGGAATCGAACCCCCAACACTGGAGGTGTGAGGCGAATGTGTTAACCACTACGCCACCGCACAGCAGCACACAGTCACAGCAAATATGTTTCTTTTCTTTTCTTCTTTTACTGCATGCTACTTTACGGCTTTTGTCTTGTGACGAGGTGTTTTAACTCGTCACTTGTAATTCTGTTTCAGCCTGAGTTAGAGAGCCGCCATGTGACACAGCGTGATGTTAAGGTGTGTGGTAGCCTAGTGGTTAAGGTTGTCGGAAGGTTGTGAGTTTGATCCCAGGTCCACCAAGCTGCCACCCTTGGGCCCCTGATTAAGGCCCTTAAGATAATGTAAGTTGCTCTGGATATATGGGCATCTGGTACAGTAAATGCTGTAAATGTTAGAGGTGCACAAACTTTTATCAGTATAGTATATGTTTACCAAGCATCCTGGTGGTCCAGCGCAAGGATCCCACTCTCTCATTGCCATGACTTGTGTTTAATTCCCAGCCAGGGACCAACACAGCCACAGAAGACTTACTTTTAGTGTTGGACCCAAACCTGGATAAAATGGAAAGGTTGCAGGAAGCTGAAAGAGCAACAAGTGCATATTTATCAGGCCACCTACAGGTAGTAACCTGTGTACTGATGTTTCAGCATCAATCCTAAACAAAGCTTGTCATACTATGGCTATGGCTGGTCATACTGTTGCTAACTGGAGTAAGCAGAAGGGGGAAAAAAACCCGGTAAATACCCGTTAATTCAATCCATACGCTTTTTGGGGATAAATCGTGCGCGGCCCCTTTAAATGGCTCGCCGGTCGCGTGCTATTTTAATTGGCCGTTCGACGGCATGAAAACTTCTTTTAGCAGCTCGAGTAAGCTGCGGTGTAGCGCGCGCGCGCGGAGTAAGGGGCACTTGCGCACGGACACCGGGGACCGGAGGAATAACGGATTAACGCGTCTTTACCTGTGAGTTGTGTTTTGTCATTTTACTTTGGAGCTGTGTGTGTGTGTGTGTGTGTGTGTGTGTGTGTGTGTGTGTGTGTGCGTGCGTGTGCGTGTGCGCGCGTGTGCGTGTGTTTGCGTGTGTTTACTGTACAGAAATCTCAAACTTTAATGCATTTTAGACGTTTCGTGTATTTGTCACGTCCAGACGTCTTTCACACGCGACTTTTCACGTGAGGCTTTCCCCATAATTTCTTTCTTTTTCACGTGTGACCTCGTTCACGTGCAGTTCACGTCTTTTCTTTGTATGTAATTAGTGTTATATATAAAACACAACGAATTCACTTTATTTGTTCACGCTTTCTTCACACAATTGTGATTTTTGTGGTTATTATTTTTTTTGTGTTGTGGTGTTTTATTGTTTTTTTTTTTTGTGTTGTGGTGTTTAACCGAATTAAGGGATGCAGTAAATAATACAGTAAAATGCATCTTCACGTGTTTTCATGTGATTTATTTTCATATTTTCATCTCACTGTTTTCACTTCTGTAATATTGTGTTGGGTTGTTTTTTTTTTCCCTTCCCTCTATATTAGGAAAACAAATTCACTGATCTGATCTGTTCTGAATCCCAAATTGGACCACAAAAGCTTTTTATCCAGCAGATGAAGTGCACTTGTGCGGTGGATAAAGAACCCTCTGAAACAGATACTCACGATCCTGACGTGTGCCTCACTGCTGATTTTGGTGTTGCACCATTTTAACATCGAGGATTATATCGTATGAGTGCGATGAGATGAACAGTGTCACTTCTTCATGTTTCACGTGTTCTTCCAGTGTCCGTGTGGGTTTCATCTGGGTTCCATGGTTTCCTTCCACCTCATACAAACAAAGCAAAGTGAATTAGTGACTGTGTGTATTTGCATCTACTGTATGTGTGAATAGGTATGTGTGTGTGTGTGTGTGTGTGTGTGTGTGTGTGTGTGTGTGTGTTCTTTGACGGAACAGCTTCCTATCCAGGGTGTATTCCTGCCTCATGACCAGTATAAACTCCGGATCCTCACTATCCCTTACTGAAGATGAACGAATGAAAAGATTTAACACACTAATGGCATTTAAAGACAATAAGTGTGGACCAATGTGACAAAAATGACTAATAAAATAATAACTAATGATATAATAACTCAAATGACTAATAAAATAATAACAACAATAAGAAGCAATATAAAGATACTAAGTCAGGCAGATTTGAGACGACTACAGACCTTAACACAATGTAAATGCCTAAGAAAAAGAATTAGTTGTTAAATCGGATCTAAATACGTCTCCCATGGAGCTGTGGATCGGTTCAAATCAGCCGCTTAGAAGACCTTCGAGCAGCCCTGGAGGTGGACGGAGCGAAGACGAGTGTCTCCGTGTCTCCGACCCGTTTCTGTTCACAACAAAACGTCAGCTACGTGAAGCAGTCGGTGTGGACCGGAACTAAAGGTCTAGAACTATAAAGATTAAAACACAATAAAACATTTTGTGCTCTGGTTTTCTAAAGACCTCCTAATCCGGGACGTCGAACTCAAATGAACTCGTGTGAACTGAATCGCTTCTTTCAGCACTTTTTCCTCTTTGTACAGATGCTTAAAGCTTTGACCCAGATTTCAGGGTCCGATCCCAGCTGTGGTCGAGACACAAATGTGCAGCTTTTGTCTCTTCATTCGGTGCCGTGACTCAAATGCAAACAAGAATCCGCAGAATAATTGCGCAAATTAAAAAAAAATAACAAAAATCCACTCACGTCTGTCATTCGGATTTATATCCGAGCTCGAAAAGCGGAGTAGGAATGCTAATGAGATGTTTCTTTGTATTATCAGGTGTATGAGGTTTGTGTATGGATCATTTGCATGCAGAAAAAAAAAAGTTTCTTTGTGTGCAGCCCGGTAGGAATCGCTGCGCTGGCTAATTCGCGTCCTAATAAGCGAAGTCATTTGCATAGGATTCATTACGACGTCGCAGGTTACGTGAACAATCTGTAAGAGTAACAAGACGTTAGTGAAATTACAATCACATTATCGAGTCTCATTATCTTAAACGGCTAAATTGCTTCGTGCGCTTTTCATCACCGTTATTGAGACGATGCTAAGGCTTTATTGGGCGTTCGTTCGTTCCGGGTCGCACGTACGGCCGTACGCGATCACACACGGTGTGAAAATCCACTAATCTAGAGCTTAATAACCAACTGAGCTACACATCATATCCTATTCATATCAGAGCTTGCATAAGTCTTAATGTAGAATATTTCATCCCAAATTAGTTCTCTGGAAAGACTTTCAACTATATTTGTAAATTTCATCGCGACAAACTTTGATGTTGGTTTTGACGATGCAAGTATTCGCAAAGGCCGGTGCTTTTTGGAGGCGAGTGGACATAAGGGTCAGTGTTACTTTTGGAAGCAAGTAGACAGAAATCTAGGGTGCCAAAACATTTGGAGATAAGTGGAGACGAGCATGTGACGTCATAAGAATACTCTTGAGGAAGTTCCCCTCATTGTGCTGAGTGTTTTGATATATCACATGTCCATGTTGTGCTAATTATTTATTTTCATGTGACGTCACGTGATGTGACCAGAATACTCGTTCGCAGTTTTCCTCATTGTTCTGAGTGTTTTGATATGCCACATGTCCATGTTGTAAAAAGTTTTTTGATTTTGCATATTTTGGGGGTGGGGCTGCGGGACAATCAGAAGGCCAGTCGGTTGTTCAGAGTATCACCCTAAAGGAGCTGGCCGAGTTTGGTGTAGATAGTTCGAAAGCTTGCCGAGTTATAAACCTCCAAGGCCACTTTGAGACCCGGTACCGGAAGTACCGGTACTCGGATCACTTAGAAAAGGTGCATGTGGCTCGAAAGCCCTAGGAGGAGTTGCTCTTGATACATTTTTGTCTAAGCTTCAATAGGAAAACAGAATGTTGGCTTCTACAAAGCCAACATAATTAAAGCCGACGCTTATGTTGACTTTAGCCTTGTTAGCTTTAGTAAATCTCACGTGACGCTAGGAGAAAAATCAGATGTCCTGCACTGACTCTGCTGTACACAGGATGGAATATTAAATAGCTGTTACGTGCGTTTGGGACTTTGTTATGAGACGATGTCTTTTCGTGTGCTGAATTTTTCTGTTTCCCGACATTTATTCATGGAATATTTGCGGAAGGAGTCTCCAGTGTCAGCAAGTCGTTTCACGATCCTGACGATCTAACACTTTTTCTGTTTAGTTTTTATATCGTCTCATGCCGCATGTTGTATGAGGTTATAAAATGGAATAAAACAAATCTGCATACACATTTAATGTTTGGTTGCATGGTAACAGCAACTTATACCTCACCCACACCTCCGGCCTCTCGCCACGAGGGCGTCTGAAGCGTCTCTGACCGGACGCCCCCATCTGCACGCCGACTGCATGATCAATTGCGAAATCGAAACGCTCCCTGCGGATACTGACGAAACCGGAGCCACGGCTCCAAACCCTGTCCCTGTTAGTGTTCAGATAACGAGCTCTTGTCTGCCGCACAAACACACGCAGCCTGTTATCGTAGCTACTACCACGTACACGTCTCATTATTATTTTGTGCAGTGGACAGAACTAGACGGATTCATACTGTGTGAGAAACCTAGAAGATAAATAGCTTTTGTAAGCAAAGGAGTTTGACTAGGATGCTGTATGCTGTGGAAGGAGATGTTCAGGCCTGGAAACATACGCATACGTAGTCATCCGTTCATTTTGGTTTCATTTCTACATCACATTGCTGTAATTCATCAAGCTTGTTGAATCATGCACATATGATTCAGTTTGGATCAGGAAGCACAACCTTAGTAGACACATTTAATGGATTTTCTGTCAGTTTCATTATTATTGGCACCCTTAGGAACAACGTGCTTTGGTTCATGTTTAATTTCACTCTGATGTAACGTGACATACGGCTAAGTACGGTGACCCATACTCAGAATTCGTTCTCTGCATTTAACCCATCCAAAGTGCACACACACAGCAGTGAACACACACAGCAGTGAACACACACAGCAGTGAACACACACAGCAGTGAACATACACCCGGAGCAGTGGGCAGCCATTTATGCTGCGGTGCCCGGGGAGCAGTTGGGGGTTTGGTGCCTTGCTCAAGGGCACCTCAGTCGTGGTATTGCCGGCCCGAGTATTAGGCCACTTCCCCTCTGAAATCTAACATTCATTCATTCACTCATCTTCTACCGCTTATCCGAACTACCTCGGGTCACGAGGAGCCTGTGCCTATCTCAGGCGTCATCGGGCATCAAGGCAGGATACACCCTGGACGGAGTGCCAACCCATCACAGGGCACACACACACACACTCTCATTCACTCACGCAATTACACACTAGGGACAAATTTCCAGAGATGCCAATCAACCTACCATGCATGTCTTTGGACCGGGGGAGGAAACCGGAGTACCCGGAGGAAACCCCCGAGGCATGGGGAGAACATGCAAACTCCACACACACAAGGCGGAGGCGGGAATCGAACCCCCAACCCTGGAGGTGTGAGGCGAACGTGCTAACCACTAAGCCACCGTGCCCTGAAATCTAACATAAGAAAAACGATTTATTTTTCACAATTATTGGCACCTAGCACTGTAAGACTCAAATACAGACTTGGATCCTGATGCTACTTGATCTCGGTTGTCACCAGAAAACGTGATGGAGTAAAGGCTTGGAAAGTTCTTGGTCTTGACTTGGCTTTGATCCATTTAAGACTCGGTTTTACAAGCTCATGATCCTTGTTGTATTTGATCTGATTAACATGTGAGTGTTTTCTTTGTGATTTTCTCGCCTACTGATCGTAAGATGGATTTATTCATGCTTATCTTTATTTCTCTCTGTCACTAGCTGTGAGTTTTTCTCCGTGTGCCTCCAGAGATGTAATTAAGTACAGAAATGAACAGAAATCTTTGCGATCGTCATTTCTCGTGTATCTGGAAGTCATTTCATTAGAAACAAGACGGTTCAGTAAGTTTCTATTTTATACTCCGTCGACTTTCGGCTCTGTGGACGAATATTTATTTCTTTTTTTTTATAATCTTAATAATAATAATAATAATAATAGCAACTGTTGATTGTCTTGTCGATTTGTCCGACAGTCACACGGTGTGAAAGGCCACGATATGTGCTTGTGCTTGTGCTTTTGAATACAAGGAACGGACTTTATGTCTGTCAGCAATGGGACTACATGCAGTTCAATTCCAGAAATATTGGCACCCTTTACGAATTGACTAACTTCGTGACTTTACCTGTAACAAAATGAGATTATTGTGGTATCTGTAGCGTGTTTTAAATCATGTATTTCCATGTATTTCACTTCATTACGGGCAAAACTCATTTCAACTAGATTTCAAAAAGACTTTCTTTATTTTTTCCAGTCAGAGCCTCGGCAGTTTAGCCCGAGGTTGTGATTTCTTTTCTGTCTAACATGACAGCAACACGCTGTGACACAAATGCGTATTACATTAAAAGCAATTATTTTGCAGATTGACTTTCACTGATGAGATCAAGAGGCATGAAATGAATTGGACATTTTCTGCAGATCACAAATAAAAACTCGGCACCGTCCGAGTATCATATTTCATGCTTCTCATCAGAAACGTCTCACACCGCTGACTGATTTCTCTCACTTAAAAAAAACCCAAAAAAAAAAACCTGTGCATTATATATGCTAATGAACATGAAGCATTCATCCGAGACCTCTGTTAAACGAGTCCCGACATTTTTTCTTCGCAGGCCGAATTTTGTCATCACGATTATTTCTGTATTTGTCCTTTTCCTCATTACTCAGGAGGCGTGTGAATCATTCGCAGTTAGTAAACTGTCTGGAACTAATGATGTTTATATGTAATCACATTTGTTTTAGTTTAATCTGATCGCGAGTCATTTGCTTCAAATCTCTTCAAAATTTCTGTTCAAGTTTCACTTTTAAGCTCCTTTTTCTGACTTTTTTGTGTAACGTCAACGTTTGACATCACGCCTAATGAATCGTAATGAAAAGGCCGCTAAGTGAAATTTGCGAGAAATGATAAACAACTTAATTCACACACTGACTTAGATTAGTGGAGTAATTAGTGTTAATTCTTTTAGTGATTTGTGACATGGCACAGAGAGAGAGACAGAGGGAGAGAGAGACAGAGAGAGAGACAGAGACGGACAGAGAGGGAGTGTGAGAGAGTGAGAGAGAGACAGAGAGAGAAAGTGAGAGAGAGAGTGAGGGAGACAGAGACAGAGAGAGAGAGATAGAGACAGACAGAGAGGGAGAGAGAGGGTGAGAGAGTGAGTGTGAGAGAGAGAGAGAGAGAGACAGACAGAGAGAGAGTGAGAGAGACAGAGAGAGAGAGAGAGAGTGAGAGAGGGTGATAAAGTGAGAGTGAGTGAGAGAGAGAGTGAGGGAGAGACAGAGAGAAAGTGAGAGAGAGAGAGAGAGAGAGAGACAGACAGACAGAAAGACAGACAGAAAGACAGACAGAAAGACAGACAGAGAGAGTGAGAGAGTGAGATTTACTTCTGCATTGCCACATTTAATTAGGTCTTTCAAAACCATTCAGTTGTGAATTGAATGTCTGGTGTACAGAGAGAGAGAGGGAGAGAGAGAGACAGAGAGAGAGACAGAGAGAGAGAGGGAGAGAGAGAGAGAGAGACAGAGAGAGAGAGAGGGAGAGAGAGACAGAGAGAGAGAGAGAGAGAGACAGAGAGAGAGAGGGTGAGAGAGACAGAGAGAGAGAGGGTGAGAGAGACAGAGAGAGAGAGGGAGAGAGAGACAGAGAGAGAGAGAGAGAGAGAGAGAGAGGGAGAGAGACAGAGAGAGAGAGAGAGAGAGAGAGAGAGAGAGAGAGCACGAGCGATATCATCATGCCTTATTGTGCTGTCTGATGCCCCGGTTTAATTTTCTCCTTCCCGTGAAATCACTGCGATTGCCCTGACTCACCCTGACCCGAGTCTCGTCTTAAGCAATCAGGCCAGTTGTATTTCTCAGAAGTCTTTAGACCTGCTTTGAAATGAAGGATCATTGATTTCACACAGTCGCTCGTCACTGACTAACAATAGACACGGAAAAAAAACACTTTCCTGTGTGTTGCTTCAGTTTTCTGAGACATAGTTTTGTTAGTACTTTTCTCCCAGAGTTAATGACTAGTTAGAGAGTAGTAGTAACTCGGTTTATATATAAACCACCACCATACCATAGCTACTGGAATAAGGGATAAAACACTTCACTGCATGCGATCCGAAAGATCGTATTTTTATTTTATTACAGGTTAAATATGTACTTTTGACCCAGCGGTAGCTCCGTGTTTATGTTTTGAGCCCCATAATAATATCGCTCCTGATGCTCAGCTCGTCCTTTGAAGCCAGCGATGATGCGATGCTCATCATTCATACGTCAGGACAAACACACGTGCGTGCCGTCCGCACCAGCAGCACGTCTCTGAGAGAGGAAAAGGGTTGTGTGTTACATTGAGAGAGACGGATCACAAGATTGATGTTCGGTCTTCTGACTCACAAGGACGTTGTTCTGTGAGGTGTGTGTTGGTTAGATGAGGACTGGGAGCTGGAGTAGTATTCAGACAGGTCTAGTATTCAGAACACGTGTCTGTTAAGTGATGCTGCTGACTGGAGGGACATCTGTACTAATTACGGTCCATTCATTCATTCATTCATTCATTTTCTACCACTTATCCGAACCACCTCGGGTCACGGGGAGCCTGTGCCTATCTCAGGCGTCATCGGGCATCAAGGCAGGATACACCCTGGACGGAGTGCCAACCCATCGCAGGGCACACACACACACACACTCATTCACTCACGCAATCACACACTATGGACAATTTTCCAGAGATGCTAATCAACCTACCATGCATGTATTTGGACCGGGGGAGGAAACCGGAGTACCCGGAGGAAACCCCCGAGGCACGGGGAGAACATGCAAACTCCACACACACAAGGT